>NC_081211.1:14275268-14582212 GCF_902713425.1 Acipenser ruthenus
CGGTCTACGCTCCGGTCGCCCCTGTCGAACCGTTGGGTCCCCTTGTCGCCGGTGCGCGGTCCTTACCTGGCTGAGCCGGGACGTGGACCGATCCACCCTCAAGCCTGCCCGTGGAAGAGGGCAAGAAAGGACATTTATGGACTTGAGGGTGGGTGGTTATGTTTTAGGGGAGGAGGTGGCCGTCTCGTGGCCTGTGTCTTGTAAAGACAAGGGGGGGGATGTGTAAAATAGCGGGTTATGAGAAACAGCAGGGAGGGGGTTAAAACCTCCCTGCTATAGAAATGCACTGTTTTGATTTGTGTTGCTTTATTGTTTTGTTTAATTGTTTTATTATTAATTATCATCCGCACCTGGGCGTTATTGGAAATTAGGCCCAGGTGCGGAGTTTAAAAGGAGAGCACGCAGTCTGCTCGAGGCTGCTGAATGGAAGGAGGCAGAAAGGAGTGCTCTGCTTCCTGGCAGTCCCGAGAAAAGGTATAGTGCAAACCCGTGTGGTTAAGTTTTGATGGAACAGGGAAACGGCTTAGCCGTCCTGTGATAGTTAGGTTCCTGCGTGTGTAGTTAATGCTCAGAAGAGCTAGGTGTTTATTTTGTGTACTTTGTTTTACGTTTGTGTTTATTAAAAAAAATAGCGCGTGAGCGCTAAAAAAATCCATTTGAGTGTTCTGGGTCGTGTTTTTAAAGGGGCAACGAACCCGAGTGGGTCTAATCCTTTCACATTAGGGTGACCAGATTTTCAAATCTCAAAACCGGGACACATTTTTAAGTAATGGATATGGACTAATTAAACCATAAATACAGACTATAATGGTTATTTAAATAGCCATCCTCTTATTCTTAGTATTATCTTGTTTCTGAACCCTCTGCCACTGTGAGCTCTGGTAAAAGGTACATATCTGTACAAAATCACAGTTACAGTGGGGATTCCAGCTGCACACCCTAATAGTGAATTCAGAAGCAGACCAAGGGTTGGAAAAATACATTTATTCAGGAAGTGTTAGTAACCATGGTTACTGTCCCGAGAGCGATGATGCTGTTTGCTGTCATTCTGAATTGTTCTTATAGTTCAGGAGCTGCTCTTTAGTTCTACTTGCCTGCCACAGATATTTGTAATATAGGCTTGGTTGGCCATAGTGTCTTTAGGTGCCACTCTCATGCCACTCTCTACTCTCATGCTACTCCTGTGGGGCAGCAGTGTGGCGTAGTGGTTAGGGCTCTGGACTCTTGACCGGAGGGTTGTGGGTTCAATCCCTGGTATGGGACACTGCTGCTGTACCCTTGAGCAAGGTACTTTACCTAAATTGCTCCAGTAAAAACCCAACTGTATAAATGGGTAATTGTATGTAAAAATAATGTGATATCTTGTAACAATTGTAAGTCGCCCTGGATAAGGGCGTCTGCTAAGAAATAAATAATAATAATAATAATAATACTCCTCTGCTGCCATCTAGTGATCTGACACTTTTTTTTTTGTTTGTTTTTTAGTATTTGCCAATTGATTTTTATCTACAACATTAAATTTACAAGAGTGTTGTATTACTGTCAGTGCTACACAATCCCATTTTTCTCACAATTTAAAATAGCTAATTGTATTATTTTTGGCTCAGTTCTCCACTACCACCCCCGCGCTGACTGGGGAGGGGTGAAGATGAACACACGCTGTCTTCCGAAACGTGTGCTGTCAGCCGACCGCATCTTTTCCCTCTGCAGGCCCACCACGCAGCCACCTCAGAGATATAGAGCCAAAGGACAACGCAGCTCTGGGCAGCTTACAGGCAAGCCCGGCCAGTCTACAGGGGTTGCTGATCTGTGGTGAGCCGAGGACACCCTGGCCGACCTAAGCCCTCCCCACCCGGGCGATGCTCGGCCAATTGTGCGACGTCCCTTGGGAACTCTCGTCCACGGTCGGCAGTGGAATAGCATGGACTTGAACCGGCGACCTCCAGGCTATAGGCGCATCTTGCATGCCTTTACCGGATGCGCCACTCGGGAGCCCCATGATCTGCCGCTTTGGATCAAGTTTCCTTTTGTTGGCAATATACTGCGCTCACAAGATGGCGCTGGTGCGTACTGGTATAAAAACACTTTGGCTAATCTAGCCATTGCAATATACATTTTGCAATCAACTTTATGCTGATGATTCCCAGATTTTCCTCTCCTCTCCACCTCAAACTCAACCTCTCTAAATCTGACCTCCTCTACTTTCCTTCTGCTTCCTCTGCCTCCTCTGACCTCTCCATCTCAGTATCCCTTGACTCTTTCACACTCTCTCCCTCCTTCTGCTACAAAACCTAGGTTTACTCTTGACCCCTCTCCTTCTCGCAACATCTCCTCCCTGTCACGCACTTGCCGCTTCTTTCTTAGCAACATATACCGAATCTACTTCAACTACCCTTCAACTCATTCACAATTCTGCTGCTCGTCTTGTGTTCTCCCAACCTCTCTACTCTCATGCTACTCCTCTGCTTCGCACTTTCCACTGGCTACCTATCTCTGCTTGCATTCAATTCAAGACCCTTGTTCTTGCCTACAGCTCTCTTCACCACACTGCCCCCTCCTACCGCCAATCCCTCGTGTCCCCCTACACCCTCTCCGCTCCTCTACTGGCTGACTGGTCATGCCTTCTCTCCACTCTCCATCCTCCTGTGCCCGCTCATTCTCTTCCCTAGCCTCTCTGTGGTAGAACCAGCTACCGGAGAACTTCAGGACTGCTCAGTTTCTCACTGCCTTCCATCGCTTCCTCAAGACCCACATGTTCAGACTGCACTTGTAGATCTCTTGATCTACCCCTCCTACTCTGCACTGGACTTCCCTGACCTCAGCACCACATTACTGGATCCTCAGCTAATGCCTTATCTCTGCACTATTGCACTACTAATAATCTAATTATAAATATAACTTGTTGCAATCCTAACTTGTTGCATCATAGTTCATATCATAGTTCAGTAGTATTATTGCACTTACTGTAAACTATACTGTGTTTCAGTATTCATCTTGCATTGTAACCCTGTACTGCCCTGTAACACCTGTAAATCGCCTTGGATAAAGGCGTCTGCCAAATAAATAAATAATAATAATATTAACAATATTTGAGTAATTGAAATAAGAAGGACTCAGCATGATTGCAAACATGATAAAAAGGTAAGGGAACAGTAGAAATCTCATTTGAAGTGCTGAAGACGAGGATTGTTCAATTTTATTCATGGTTATCCAGCACAGCTCAGAAGCTGAACAACATGAACCCCATCTCAATCACATCAGTCTGAACGTACTCTTAATAGTACATTAAATACTAACTTTCAGGGACAAGATTCGGCTTTGTTTTCTTTAATACCAACCTTGGTTTCCCCAGTCCATTTCAACGCAGGACTTTGTTCAACCAGTCCATAATTATTTAATGGACTCTGCTGAAGTTCAGTAAAATAATTAAGGATCAGCTTGGGACATCTGGAACAGACTGGAAGAGCAAATGCTGCCTGACCCTGTCTGAAACAAAAATAAACAAACACATGGCTAGCTATGAAAAGACAGGTAGAAATCACAAAACATTCACACATCTATAATGTAATTATGCGCATTAACCACTTCAGCTCTCCAAGACGTACGCAGACAGCACATGCAGTAATAATAATCACTGTACTGTGTTATTATTTTGTCAAACCTTAGGCCAGCTGGTTTTCAGTCGAAAACAAAATGGTTTCACAAAATAATAACAGTACAATAGCCCACAAGTGCACAGGTAAGTGCTCGGTATAGTGTTATTATGTTCAGGTACGCGAATGGTACTTGCTCGCGCATGCCCAAACAACTTCTGCTTTGAAAACACGGAAGTGCCCGTTCAAATGTGATACTTTATGCTGTATTTCGGTCTTTTTCATATTTTTTTATTCATCATATTTTTCCACCATTAAGAAAGTAGTATGCGAATATTTATCATATGCAATACATTGAGTCTTGTACATTTTTTTTTTTTACTTCTGCAACTTTGCGGTGGATTTACGTCTGTTTTTTTTCTTTCTGTTTAGAGATTGATTGTCCGTTTCGGGTTTAAGTTTGCACAATAGAAAAAAAGAAAATAAATACGTATAATTAACCTAACATTTGTTTTGTGTTTTTACTACAAAACTATGGCGCTATAGATTCGTATGGAGGAGGACGCTAAATCAGAAGATAAACGAATCAAATAAAACGTAGCTACTGTAAGGTGTGCAAAGGAAATGTAACAATAAACACCCGCAGAGAATTACATTTATCAACTTTTAACAACCGTTTTTGTAAATCATGGAGGAAAACATTAAATATCACGTACA
The DNA here is from genome assembly GCF_902713425.1 of Acipenser ruthenus. Classification (NCBI taxonomy): domain Eukaryota; kingdom Metazoa; phylum Chordata; class Actinopteri; order Acipenseriformes; family Acipenseridae; genus Acipenser; species Acipenser ruthenus. Next base: position 14,279,579 of record NC_081211.1, read on the forward strand.
TTTTTCTTACTACTGATAATAATGAAATTAATAACTATTATAATAACTAATAAATATGCTATTTATAAATATTTATTTTGAGAGAATAATCGAGAGTAGTGTCAAGTGTTGCTTATAAAAGACCCTGAGAATAAACGTGTATGATGTCATTGCAATCACTCAGGTTAAACATCAATATTTTTCAACAAAACTTTCAGGATGTATTGTAACGTCAGTCGAGTCATAGAATAACGTTTTTATCCATGTTTCTCTAAGCAGAATACATAATAAAAAAGTACATTTACATAGAAAAAGAATAAACACAAAATATTGTGTTTTAAAAAAAAGCAAAGTTTGTATGGTTTCTGGAGTACTTTATAATGTTCCCCAGAGTTTTCTGAAAACAAAGGACACCATTTCCAAGAAGCTACCTTAAAAATGGATTGTCCTGGGGGAGCATCCCACTGAAAAATGCTTGGTCCTGAAAAGGTTAAATAAACATGTGCCACTTATGCACAGCTGCAAAACACTCATTAGAAAGTGAACAGTGTACATCCTTTTCACATTAGCAAAAAACCCATCACATCACAATTGATTGCACATGTACCAAAATCTGACAAAGTACCACTTTCTGACAGTGTACCACTTTCTAACACTACACCTGTAGTAGTACAGTGGTGCTCCTCTGTTGTGCTGGGTTGTGCTGTGCTCTGCGGTGCTAGTCATGCTGTGGGGTCCGTGGTGGCTCCATGGCTGCAGCTCCCTACTTGCTAGTCCTCTGTTACACAAATAAACAAACAAAAGCACAGTGCTCTGGCTGTGTCCCCTTTACACTGAGATTTCCAGCTCAGATTCCTTCTCTCTCTGTTATAATGCCCTGAAGTATTTATTTATTTATTTAGGAGCGCATTCCATCTATACATTTAGATGATTAGCGCCCTCTGTCTGTAGTCATTAGTTTCTTATTTTTTCTTTATTTATCATGAAGCACAGTTAATGAGTCTGTAAATAGGACTGCTTTCTTAGGATTTAGTTCTGCTATTTTAATTATCGCAAATACAATAGCTACCATTTTTTTGTAGACATTATAATTATTATTATTATTATTATTATTATTATTATTATTATTATTATTAGTAGTAGTCCTATTTAAGGTCCGTTTGAAGGGACTACACCAGCTGTCCAAAGACAGCTGGACAAAAATTCAAATTAGCACCCTTGAGGGGGCTAAAAAAGACAGACCTTAACTAATTTAACTGAAAAAAACGGTAAAAAGGAGTCCGAGTCGGTAAAGTGAAGCAGGATCTCTCCTGATGCGAGCGCTCCGTGCAGCACCCTCCACCCCAAGTCCTCAGCTCCTCTGGGGACCAGCGGGGAGTACAGGGCAGTAGTAGTAGTAGTGGTAGTAGTAGTATTATATAGAATAAAATCAAAGCATCCCTTAGGGCATAATGTAAGGAGAGTGGCATCTCTGATTGAATGGGTGTGGTCTGTATCACTGAGGTGCAAGAACACATCGGTGTAATAAACTCAAAGTGCACCTTCTTTATATAGAAGAAATGTAAACAGTCACATAACCTCAAAACTGCAGCCAGGTTTGGTTGGAGTCAGGGTCCTCAGCACATTCAGAATTAGGGGTGTAATGCTACTCTAATGTCATGCTATGATATGTGTCACGATGCATGTGATAGTCCTGATGGGATACCTGTATGGTGCAGAATAAAAGATAATTTAATGATGGACTGTTTTGTTAAAAGACAGAATGAGTTAGTAGAGCATGTATTCATAGCAGCTCTGAAACACACTTCTGTGTTCAAGAAAAACATGGTGAGCTACAAGGAGCTGTGCTGTGCTTGTGGTCTTGCATCATGATACACACCCCTATTACAATATGAGGTATCATGTGAAGAAAGTATCCTGATTCATCAATTCACAGTGAATTGCTACACCCTGCAAATATGAAGTCACTCCCTCAAATAACTCTTCTGACTGTGTAACAGGGGCAGCTTTGTAATATTACTTCACAAAAGAGTTCATTGTTCTTGTATGACATGCATTATCAAACTTAACCTGGAGTACAGAAGAATAAAGATGTGTACCGAATATGAAGCCATCAGTTTGGTTTTTATCATCCAGTCACAGATAGGGGCGCCATGTGGCTCCATGTCCAGCTGTCCAGTTCAGGCTTTTTAACTCACATTGCAATGCATTCTGGTAAGTGTAGTCCTGTTTCTTCTAAAGAAAAGAGACAGGTGAAAGCTACCTTTGTAAAGGTGAAGGTGCATTGTGATGGGAGTTAAATAACCTGAAGTGCCTGGTGAACATGGTCACTCAGGTTACATGTCAAAGTGAAGGGGACAGCTACAATGTGTCTGAAAAGATGAAGTTGGCATCTCAAACACTTTATGATACAGGAGCTGTTGATGAATTGGAGGCGGTGGCTGATGTATAAAAATAGAAAGGTCCCTGTTGCAGTGGTGCTTGTCGATTGAAATCAGAGACAGGTTATAAACCATGCATTATTTTCAGCTTACTTCCCCCTTCAGGCCTTTATGTGACAGCTTTGCACTATTCACTAATGTCCAGGGAGCGGGGGTGGGGCAAAAAATATAACCAACTGCCATTTGTAGCACATACTTATCAGTAACGTGTTATATAAATCGACTATCCCTCATATAATCACTGCATAATTTGTTTAATATAGTTCTGTAAATGGAATCCCAGACATGTATCCAATAGACTGTGTCTCCTTGTTGCAAGTCAGTTTCAATCACAATGTGCAAGACAGTAGCTATCACAGGTGCTTGGTTGGCAGGTGCTTCTGTATCCAGGCCTACAATTTGAACATATATGGATTTAGAATGAAGGCCGTGGATAACCCTCACAATGGATGACTATTTGTATACCGTTTTTAAGTATAATTGAATGGCTGTACAAATATAGTATTTTTGTTATATTTGGTCCATTTAACATTAGAAACCGTAGCCTACTTCAAGCAAGTATTAATAACCGACTGGTAATACTATCATCCTACTCTTAACTGCCATCAATGACATATACTACGACTACTACGACTACGACTACGACTACTATTACTACTACGACTACTACTACTAATAATAATAATAATAATAATAATAATAATAATAATAATGATCCCAACCTCTGGACTAAAGTTACAGTATTCTCATATCTCCAGGTCTGTATTTTCATATTCAGAAACAACACTTTCCACTCAGTGCTTTCTTGTAATCATACAACAATAATCTCATTCCTCACTGGTGCTCTCGCTGAAGTGACACTCGGATTGCTCTTTTTACACCGTATCCCTCCGCTCACTTTACACTTCCTCTTTAGGGTCATTTTTTGAACGTTTGTAAAGCCAGTTTGACGCCAGCTTCGTGAACGTCCATGTATTATTATTTTATAAATGGTGACCGCTCGCCCCATGGCGTTATATACGTGTGAGTGCTCCAGGGGTACGGTGCAAGTTTATATCGGGGTCCTTCGAGTTAAGAATCGGAGGAGAGTATGCAGTCCACGCGTGCCATGTTGGCTCCGCCTATGACGCTCCTGCAGAGCCGGAATGGCGGCAGTTTCCTAATTCACACTGGAGCGCAGACACACAGGACGCGTTGGCGAGTGTGCGGAACTGCTGCGGGAGGAAGGGTTTACATTTGTGTCTGTCCGACTCTCTTTAAACAATAACTAATCCCCAGTCCGCCTCTCAGATAAATACCTGTACCTCTCGTTTCTAAACTGGCATATTGTTTACATCCAGGGGATAACCTGCAGTGGGGAAAATAACCGCCATTTTACCGAATAAAAAACACGTTTTCAGTGACAGCAGCTGCACAACATGGCTCTGAAAAGAATTCACAAGGTAAGGAAGACCGCTCGAACAGACATTAATATATCAAGGTTTTAAACGTCAAGGATGCATTGAATTCACAAGGTAAGGAAGACAGCTCGAACAAACGTGAATAATATCAGGGTTTAAAAAAAAAAAAACCTAGGGAGAATTTTCCGGGATTTAAAAAAAAAACCTCAAAAAACATTTCTGTATTTTTTATTTTTTTTTATTTTTTTTTTTACCGTTCTCCGTATGTTATGGTCCTGATAAAGAAAAATCATGTATTTTTTTTATTATGGGGAGGATATCATCGTTTTCTGTTATGTCTTTATAAACGCGTGTGTTTTATTTCTGACTGGATGGTGAAGGGAGTTCGCAGTGAGCTGGGAAGTGTTACACAGTTTATTGGGGGGTTACATGTTATATTCTCTACATTCACCAGTACATTGTGAATAAGGGGGATGTTGTCGATCTTGTCAGTACTTGAAAATGTGTTTTTTTGCTCGGGCTAAGTACAGGAAGGAAGACGGGCCTGTGCTGTTAGACCCGGGGGTACCGCTGTTGGTTTAAAGAACCGAAAGAAATATATTTTAACACAATAAAACCCATGAGGGAGATCCTGGTCGCAGTTATGGAGTGCATCCATGTGCTCATTTTTCTAATATAATGATATTATAGAGCATATTACCAGTCGGTTTGTTGTAACTAGAAACAGATATTGATGTTCCGGTTGCAGATTTTTTTTTTTTTCACGTAGGTACATATTGTGACATCTCCGGGACCGAAGACGTATTTGTGCCATTAAAACACTTGAAATATGTTCAATCCTTATCGTTTCAGATAGTTTAGTTAAACACTGACGTGTGAAGATCTGAAATAACATTAAGGTGGTGTGGTTTGTGGGCCTGTGAGAGGCCTTGCAGTTAGACTGCGGTCTTGTATGATTTAAGTAATGCTACCGTACCATACTTGATAGCGTGTTGATGTATGGAGGGCATTTTGCAACCTGATTTGTAATCCATAGAGATACCTTATTATAAATTCCAATGACGTATTGAGAGGTAACACAACCGAGCTTCGCTTTCTTGTGTGTGTTATTGCGGAGAGAACATCGTACTGATTATCAGTGTAGAGAAACAAACTAACTGGGCTACATTCCGTTTAAAAACGATATGAACGTGGATTGTGTGTTGTATTAATAAAAAAGCTCTAAGAACCATTTGAGTTATTTTTACAGACCACTACAATTGTGATTTAAAGCACATTTCTGATTGAAAATTGTTGGTGTTTACCCTTTTCACAAATAACTTGCCCAATCCACAGATTAAATAACTGTGAAATGTATGAAACGAATTCCAATGAGTGTGTAATGTGTGGTGAGTGGTGCTGAATGAAGACTGGATTGATTGATTGTAGTATCTGCTGATCACTCCAGTTTGCAGCATTGAGATTGCCAGATACTATGGCATGGCTGCAAATGGGGTGATATAAAACTGGTGTCTTAAAGATTCAGTGGGTGGAAAACATACCATGCCATTCGTGTCTGTTTCTGCAATGTCTTCCTCCTTGTGATCAGCAGTATATAGAAATGTAAGCTTACCATGGAGTCCCTTTCAATGTGGGAAACGGTCTGAATATTTCCAGAGTTGGGGCCCGCTCTCTCTTGCCCTTGAGACATCCGAAAGAGCTGAACAGAAAACAAAGTAACAATCGTATATGAGAAGGGATGCAGAGTCCATAATGTGAGCCTGATCCCTGGACATGGCAAGAAAGGGCAGTGACCAGGAAGCCTGAGCTGGAGTCCTGGGAGAGCTGGCGGTACCACAAGGTTGCACATGATGTTAAATAGCGGTAGAGCCGACGCACACTCTTAATGTACAGTAAATATTAGAAAATTCATGCTAAATTTTATATACCAGATAATTGGAAGCGAGTGAGAAGTCTGACAGCTGCATTTTGAACATGCTGCAATCTGGATAGAATCTATGGAATATTGTGTAGGATTCTGTACAATGCAAGGAATCGGAATAGAATCGATGGAATATCACGTAGGGTTCTGTACAATGCAAGGAATCGGAATAGAATCGATGGAATATCACGTAGGATTCTGTACAATGCAAGGAATCGGAATAGAATCGATGGAATATCACGTAGGGTTCTGTACAATGCAAGGAATCGGAATATAATCGATGGAATATCACGTAGGGTTCTGTACAATGCAAGGAATCAAAGCAGCTACCCTGGGGCCAGTTGTACTAAACGGATCCGATCCTGTATCGAGGCTCCGATCTTGATCCTATCACATATTGGGTTGCAGTAAAAGGATCAGCGCTGATCCTGAGCTCAGTTTCAGCTCAAAATCTGATCCTATTTCAGTCTTGCTTCAGACCAAGATCAGAATCGGATCAGAACTTGATTGAACGTTTTTAAAATGGACCATGCATCATCAAAATACATAACTGAAACCTTTTTAAAATTGCTAAAATAATATTTAAATAAGCACTATACTGAATTTGGATAATTAACAATAACTTGGTAAACTTTAAAACCTGCTTGCAGGGATATCCAAAAATATTTCCTTCATATTGAAACGGAGATCATTTCACGTTTTAGAAAACATTAAGCAACAATGCATTTAAAAGTAGCTGTAACAGTACTGTATTAAGATAATATCAATTAGAAAAAAAAAATACTTTGTACAATATTAGTTTAGTTGTGTTTTCACCTTATAGCTACTGAAAAAAAAGACCTGACTGCATAATGAGGTTTAATAAATATTATTTCTACGTTTTGTGTGTTGACAAAGACATGCCGGCGTTATCATTTTATCGATTACAATTAAGTCATTGATTTAATTAGATTTAACGTTGTAGTTTTTTTTTAATGCATAGGACGGTCATTTTTTTTTCCCTCAATTCCTTTTTTCTCAATAACTTACGCTTACCTTTTGACAGCCTCAATGTCTATGAATTGCACATCCCTGCGCTCTTCAGGTATATCTGTGTGTCATCAGCATAAAAATGAAGTCATAACGAAATAAAGTTGACCTAAATAGTCCCTCGAGGTACTGCAGTAATGATGTAATGATACTGCAGAGTAGCCACCAATAGAACCATAATGACTGATCCAAAAGAGTCACAGCATTGACTGATCAATGGTTTTAAATGCTGCACTCAGATTAAGTAAACTAGGAATGACAATTGATTAGAATCTGAACCATGAAACCAAAACTCCACCTCCTTTCATTCTGTTGGCTCTACTGAAGCACACAGTCCAGTCTGGGATCCACGTCAAGTATCGCCTGCAGTGTCTTGCCACTTCCGTTTATACATTTATTCACCTACGTGAGGTATTTTCCTCATTAGTATGGATAATTGTCAGCCCTCCCTTCTGCCTTAATGTTTTTGAGTTGAGTTCTTCCATGGGAACGATTGGGTTGAAGCGAGTTATCTCAGCTTGTAGTTCAGGTTTGTGCTGTCTCATTTTCAATTGTGTTGAGCTGCTGACAATGGAATATGTCAACATGCTCCTTTTTTAACAGAGGGATTCCACTGTGTCCCAAAGCCACTTCTCTCTGGGGTAATCATGACTGATGCTTCGACACCAGGCTGCAGCTAGACACTTAGTCAGGTTAAGAGCCAATAAAGGGGATTCATTAGTTTTTATTCATGTATTTAAACAAGGTCCTATTGGAAGTGACTCTGCAGCAGCAGTTACGATGCATAGTCTCCCCCTCCCCCCCCGGGCTCCAAGTCGCTTTGGATAAAAACGTCAGCTAAATGACCTAATGAATAATAATAATAATATTGGCCATCCAGGGATGGAAATAATACTCTAATAGTACAATCTCAAATTAACCTTGCCAGGCCACTTTCACTGAGTCTTCCTTTCATCCTTTTCATTGTATACAAGGTTATCAAATAATGAGTCTGGATCTGAGCTTGGTAGTCCCTCTTTATAATTCTGTGCACATGTTATCAGCCAGTAAACTCTAGTAAGGATATTATTTCCACTTCACACAAGGCTCTTGAATAAGCTGACCCAAATGGCCATTCTATCTGGGTTATCAAATCAGTCCTGACCCTGTTCAGCTCTTCAAACTGCTGCTTTGAGCTACATTTTGTTATGATTTCAGCTGCTTTGAGCTACACGGATGTGATTTCAGTTATTATATTCAAATGCAATTCATATGTGCATTCTGTATGGGCTTGGAGCTTTGTGTGGCTACAGATGGGTTTTGGGACCACTGAAGTTTGGCATTAAGCAAAGGCATTAAAAGCATTGGATAATTAACCTGAACAAGCCAAGGTTGTCACTGTATCTGTGCACAATAGAAGCCTATGTTTTAATTGCTGATCAGTCTACTGGCTACAGCCTGTGATGGATGTCATGTGATCTGCCAAGTGGTGCAGTAGTCTCCGTGTATAGGAACACCTCCTAACCGACAACTTCACCTAAGAGAACACCCTCGTGGTGAAACAGAGTTTTCACACTGTAAATGCTCTGCCTGAAGAAACAGGAACTAGCAGTGCCAAACACCTTTTTGGCACTGCTAGTGATTCGTTCACAACTGATACAGTACTGCTTTGTAACCTGATAACTCATCGTCATCAAACTTAAATTAATATGGTTTATTCAATCTTTTCAAATGTGACTTGTCATCGCGAAAGTGTCTTGAGGCACACTGATTGGCTTATTCAATCTTTCCAGAACTGATGTCATTGCCTCGTTTTGTATTCTGATTTCCATGAGTGCACCTCATCGCTACAAAATGGCATGCACCAGTTCAGACCGCATCTGCAAACCTCACAACCCTTGACTATACTGGACTATATGGCACCCAATTGGTCCAGTTCTTGCATTAGCTTGTACTTGCACTGAACAGCTCCATACCTTGCCTTATTCTACTACTGCTCTTAATTATAACTACCTCCTGTATCTGGTACTTGATTTTACTCATAGGTGTCCGTATTCACGTTTTTTGTAATTGCTCTTATTTGAAATCGTTCTCATCCCTTCATCGTACTTACTACGTGCTCTTAACCCTTTGCGGTCCATTGTCGGACTGGGTCCGACATTGCAATTATTCCTCACAGGTCCTTTGTCGGACTGGGTCCGACATCATTATAGCAACGCAAAAAACGGGTTTCTAGTCGTTTTTTCTCCAAAAAAAGCCGAGAAAACCATTCAATGGCCGAGTGGGAGCGACAGGAGCCGAGACAAGTCGGGGGGGGGGGAGAAAAAAAAAAAAAAGGCGTATCTCATGATTAGTCATACATGGTATCTGGTATCAGATAACGGGGCGGTCGTAAGTAAACAAGCTGGCTGACTGAATCAGTGGACAGAGAACACAGACATTTGCAGAGCTTTTTTGAGATGTTATAGTAATAAAATAATGACTTGGATCGCATTATTGAGGAGTTTGGTTATAAAACGAGTGATCAGGAGATGATTGATCAGTATGTACGACTATTATTTTTATTATTTATTTCTTACATAGGTGAAAGCTATAGCGAACGAAAGGGTGGGGCGGGGCTGGAGATGCCTAGTGAGTGCTTTGTTGATATGCAGGGCCATTTAAACCCGTTTGACTGTGGAAAAAAATACTTTTAAACACCGCGTCTAAAATTAACTGCGTGTGTGAAAATGAATTAGACCTGACGTGCCTGACGCACGATTAATAAATGGACCGCAAAGGGTTAATGGACTTTACTCATATAAGGAAATGTTTTTACCATGTTAACTGCTCTTAGTCGAACTCGCTCTTAAAGGGAATTATTTACTGAATTTTTTAAATTGTGTATTATTATTATTATTATTATTATTATTATTATTAATAATTATGATTACGTTTTTAAAAATCCTGCAACATGTATCCAATGGGATCTGCTTTCTCCCATGTACCCTGCTTTCCAGAAGATGTTTTCATGGGGGAGACGCTTTCGAAACTTTGGGGCCGTTTCAAGCCCTTTTGAAATATGTCTGCGAGAAAGCATGTTGCAGTTGGTTGACATTGTAAAACCCCAATCGCAATGAGGGGGTTAAGGCATACATCACAATGCATTTCAGACTTGAAGTCACTGCTTTGCGAGTGCATGTGAATTCATACAGGTTTTCCCTGCATTCTTACAGTGTGATGTTGTTTTCCTCAGGAGTTGAATGACTTGGCACGTGATCCACCGGCGCAGTGTTCAGCTGGACCTGTTGGGGATGACAGTGAGTATTTAGTCTTTAGGGCTTCAGGTTTTTACTTTTTCTGTTCTCAGACTGTACTTTGAATTTTGAAAAAGGGTTTAATCAATGGTTTGTTCAATCCTTTATCCACAGAAGCTGGATAAAGGTGTCTGCTAAATAAACAAACAGAAGCTACATTACACCAATCAATGGATCTTTCAGGTTAATAATGTAATATTTATGTGTGAAATTGGGTTTAACCCCATTCCGTTTTGAGGGGTTACATATTGTAAGGTCTTGCTATAAAATAAAGGCACACACACGGGCCACGGCCACGCCCCCTGCTATGCTGTCTCTGCCTGCGTTCAGAGCAATATAATGGCTTTTATTACTTTTTGAAAAGCGAATATTCAATATTTAACGAATATTTAAATTGAGTGAATATCCGAACATGAAAATCCTGTGTTCGACTGAGTACTATATAATATAATATATAATCTCAGCCTCGGCACACACCACAACAAAATCAACACCTTCCTGTCTGCTGTGTGCAGATTCAACACTGTCTGGGATTGTGCTGTGTAGTGCTCGGAAGCCTCGCTGATTTCTCTTCATGCTTGATGTGGTTCTTTTAGATGGATTTTTGACATTAAGTGGTTTTTGCAGGTATCTTTTCGGGTCCAGTCAGTTGAGTGTTGACAGCATTTGCAGATCATCATACCATCTGATTCGTAGAAGTCATTAGGAAACTGACTTAATCGCGACTTTGATGTTAGTTTAAAAACCTGCTCTTCACTGCGTATCTTCGCAAAAACCAGCAGCGTAGTTAATACCAGCCCCGCAGCACGGCAGCTACGACTGCCTGCCCTGTACTGTACACACTGCATGCACATTTCAAAAGATTCATTTCTCTTCAAGTATTTTCAAGCCTAATGCTGTACTGCCAAATGCAGTTTTTTATTTTCATGCAGCACTGGATTCCGTAATGCAACCAATCCTTCCACCCATCAATGCAGATTGCAAACCTGCCACTCGAACAGAAACATCAGTGTGCCATCAGAAAGAGTGTTTACACAGCTGCTACAGCAGGGCTCCACACTGCGACTAAAATATGCCGTCAGAAAGTGTTCACTACACAGCTGCTGTATCAGGGCTCCACACTGGAACTAAAATGTGCCATCAGAGTGTTCATTACACAGCTGCTATAGCAGGGCTCCACACTGCGACTAAAATGGTTGCAAATGCAAACCTCTTTTGGGTTAGGTGCCATTGACATAAAACGTGACCAAACATATGAGTACTGTTGTGTAAAAATATAGCTTAAAATGAACAGCTGCATTCAAGACATTTAGAACAACAACAAATAATTAAAATGAACAAAATGCAATGAAAACAAAAAATAAAATAATTAATGAAGGGCTGGAATGCAGCAAAAAGCTCAATAATGAATCAAAAAGGGAAGTGAAAAGGTTACTTTATCAAGCTGAAAAGTGCTCTTTGTGAACGCCAGTAAACCAACGTTATCGTTTGCCAGTCAATTCGAAGAGTGCCTAAAGAAAGTTTTGAGTCAACATGAACGTATTTTCTTTGTCTGCATCGTCTTTAGCGGCTGCAACTGTCCCAGATCTAGTAGATTAAGTTACATTGTTTACCATCAGGGGGTTAAGAATGATTTAAGTGAGCTGCAGATTCCCCAGTTAGATGATGAGCTGATGATATCTCATCAGCCAAAGATGTTACCATAATTAAGATGTTACCATAATTAACTGTATTGACTGACCATTTTAAGAAAGGTGAAAGCAGAACACATAGAAATACTTGGAACTGTAATTAGGAAGTGTGCTACTGAGAATTGCAGTAAAAAGAAAAAAAAAAAAAAGCCATTCACAAAATGTAGCTCTCGGATTGTGCTACTGAAAGAATCTAAACTATACGACAGTGTGCTTGCTGTGGTGTATTTAATATCTTAACTATAGCAGAACGAACTCACTGCAATTTAAACTTGTTTTTACTGAAAAATAAATGGTAACACGTAATCGGAAAAGCTGTCTTTTTGAGCATGGGAGCTGCAGCATGCTAGTCCCATATCACAGCTGTACACAGTTAAAGGAGTGGTCACCAATTCCATACACACACTTGCAAAATATTTCAAATATGAACATGCTGAGTTAATTGCAGAATGAGGCAACAAACAAGTGAGTACAGACATTAAGTTACTGTTTTAGTATCACTTTAGTGTCTGAGGAAGTTGCTGTATGTGGCACCCAGTAATTGGATTTAGCAACCAATTTTTTTGGCCTAGGAGCCATTGCCTAATAAGGCAAAAGGTTTGTCTGAAGCCCTGTATAGTAAATATATGTACTGTAAGAAGTGCTCTGAAGGCCAAGCATGTTGTTTAGTGTTTATGAAGAAACCTTGAAGTGAACAATGCATCTCATTTTCAGGGGCTTTGTGACGCCCCTGCAGCTCGCTGAACAATGTAAAGGCAACGCAGGCAACTGCAACCCTGAGAGTCCTGACAAGCCCCCCTGCGTGCGTGAAGGAGGCAGGTCCCCACGTCCCCGGGAGCCTCGCTGGGAATGAAGATTTAAATAAACATTCATTAAGAACGACATTGTAACGCAATGCCAATCTCCTTACTGGATTATACTATTGTATACAATGGAAATGTTTCATACTGGCAAGCTAGATTAAGCTAGTTGAAATATTTCCGTTTATCACATTTTATTTTTTGTACTTCTGCATTACTACTTTAAAAAAAAAAAAAAAAACTTAAGGGTTTATTTTGTAAATTCACAATAAGACAAACATTTTGATTAGGTACGTATCATGTCGCAGTCCATGTGCCAAAGATGCACAGCCCTTACACTGAAACGCCTCCACTGTGTCCCCGTTGCTGGTGATTTATTTATTTTTTTTTTTTTGGTGGTCTGGACATTTAACAAAATCCCATACAGCAGAGGGTTTTCGAGACATTTCAGTACAGCTGACGCTATACAACTCTTAACTGACGAGATGACGAATGAAGAAATTAAAGTTCTGCCGCTGGATAACACAAGCTGGAGGGGAGAGGGGAAGAAGGTGCTTTAGTTTTTTAAATGAAAATTATTAGTGTTATCGTATATTTTGCATGTTTCAAACATATTCTACCATAACACTTCTCTTGCACTGTCTTGTACACTAGATATTCAGTACATATTTTACTGAAGCACTACAACCGCTGTAGGTACCCCCCCTCCCCAGTGCTTTGGATACTACACCTGCTCCATACACGGCAGCGGAGCCATATAGAGTTGCTACGTATAACGATTTGGTAGTGGATTTTAATACAATTGTAATTTTGTAGAATCTGATCATTTTTTTGGTTAAACTGAGTAAAGACTTGCCGTGTAGTGTGTGTTTGATAGTTAGATGGCAGGAATATTCTAGGTTGGGAATGTCTTCACTTTAACTTGCTTTCCTTTTCCTGTTCTGTTATAGTGTTCCACTGGCAAGCCACAATAATGGGACCAGTAAGTATGTTTCTTCATTATTTCCTCCATTTCAGAATAAAAAAACTAGTTTACTTATTGGTGTTTTTCTATATTTTACTTTGACAGAATGACAGTCCTTACCAGGGTGGAGTGTTTTTCTTGACAATTCACTTTCCCACAGATTATCCCTTCAAACCACCAAAGGTGAGCTCTTTTGATTTTCTGGTGCATAATGTACTTCGCCTTTTTAAATAAAACTTGAGCAATGTAACCTGTAAATACATAAGCTTTTATTTTGTCCCCAATTTAGGTTGCATTTACAACAAGAATCTATCACCCCAATATCAACAGCAATGGCAGCATCTGTCTGGATATTCTGCGCTCGCAGTGGTCTCCGGCACTCACTATTTCAAAAGGTATGCATGTCAGGCTGTTGGGTAGGTGACTGTACAGTCAGAGCGCTTGCTGTCCAGTAATAATGTGGGTGCTCCTGTATGTTTGTATGTCATTGTATCCACTTTAATGATGCTGATGGCTGTAATTGTTTACTGAAAAAGGTGCGCAAGAGAAGCTGTCCCTCATTGGTCAGTTCCCTAGCTGCCACACGACAAAATCGCAAAAATAGACACCAATCCTTTTTTTTCCCCCACAGGAAGTGTGAACGGCACGTGTCAAATACATATTTTATTATTTTTTATCGTGGTGTGTTGTACTACACATTAACTCGTCGCATCGCGTCCGCTGTGTAGAGGCCTTAACAGTCGCAAAAAGGTACTGAATAAATAGTAGGCTACATGATTAGTGCTTAAAAGTGAAAAGGAATGCAGCAATGTTAAAATATGGCTTGTTTATTGATAGATATATTGACATGTGTAAAATATTCTCTACTCGTTTTCAATGTGTTGCTGGATGCTACAGAGAATATTTCATGTTTTGTAAAGCAGCACAAAACTCACAGCAAAACCATCTGCTAGGAGTACTAGTGCTGCCTCTGGGTCTCGTTCCTGTCTAACATCTTGGGCTGTGACGAGATCTTGGCACAGGTGGTGTAGCGCACCCTAAAGACAGAAAGCTGAAGTTTTACACGCAAAGCGCACTTTAATTAACAAAAACAAACAGGCACAAAATAAACATGGCACGAGGGCCAAAATAAAAGGTTCACACAAACAAGACAATACAGGCTGGGCATTTGCCTTTACGATAAAGTTTACACTCCAAAAGCACATTTCCACACAGGTACACTCCTCCAACTCCCTCTTCCCCACACAAAGGATTTCTCCTTCCTTATATGCAGGTGGCCACTCCTCAGTTACCTCATTGGGGAATGGCCCTACCTGTGATTGCTGGTAGGGACAGATTTAACCACATCCCTGCCAACCTTACACTTATTTACATAAGCAGGGCTTTTGCCCTGTCAGTGTACCAATAGTACATTCAGTATCTGTAACATTTCTTTATAAATGTACCAGTAAATGTGGATATATACAAAAATAGGACATGAAGTGTTGTAGATACCTGTGACAAAACATCATCTCTTGCCTCGTGAACTCTACACAGAATGAGCTGCTGGTCTGCATGTTGCTTTGTCAAGAGGAAAAAAACTGATCTCTTACCCAGAGATCAGATGTAATCCTTTTCGGCGCCAAAGCCCATGTTACTTCCTCCATAAAAGCCTAGATTTCTCCTGCATTTGCTTGGGTTTTTTTCATTCTATTGTTTTTGTGTTATCAAGGTGTTTTTAAAAATATATATATTTTTTTGTGTGTGTGCCCTTCTAGCTTTCAGTTAGTTATGCTTTGTTTATGTAGCTGACCCCTCTCAACTCTGGTGGTCTCCTGCTCAGTTATATCAGGGATCTGTGTTTTAAGTGTGTTCGATATCGAGATCGCCAGCACAGAAGACCAGGGCTCCGTTGTTCCAGCTACGACCAGACAAAGCCGGTCATCCTCCTTAAAAACAAGATGTTGGGATCAAAACTGCACAAGACGAGATGACAAAATATTTTTTGTGCCGGCTATTTCATTGCTCTGACAAAGGCGTCGCCATCTTTCCCTGTGGGAGTGGTTTAGTATGCTTCCCTGCACAGCGGGAAAAGAAAAAAATAAAATAAAGAATGTCCGGCTACACTGATCAACTGCTTCCAGTGGGTTATGGTATGAAGGTTTTTTCTGTTCACAGGTATGGTAGCCTGTAACTCTGCGACGGTGGCACCAAGACAAACACAGTAACAGACGATCAGCGGTACTCTCTGCCTGCAGTGGCCGGTCCGGATGACATCACTGACTCCTGCCCTGGCGAGGCCGTGCTGGAATACACAGTTGTGTATGTACCGATGCTGACGCTGTGAGAGGGTTTCACCTTCTCCCCAAAGTCAAATACAGAGTCCTGATGGGCCGATTCCTGTGGCATCTACTGATGCAGAGGATAAGAAAACCTCTAAAGGGTTCCCCTTCTATGAGGTGGTCTGGAAACCCAACGGGCTGTATGGAGGAATCGCCTGCATACATGTACGCTGATGCTGGGATGAGAAGGTTTCACCTCTCGCAACATAAAGACCCAGACTTAAACAGGTACCAGACCCAAATAGGTGAGTGTGGTTCCTGTACCAGTAAATAAATACACATTGTAGAAGGCAGTCTGGAGACCTAATGGGCATGAATTTGCCCTGTACTCCTGTAAGTCTCCTTGTAGAAGACATCTGCCAGACGAAGAAATAATAAAGCAATGCTGTTTTAAGAAGGATTTCATCCACTTCAGTAACCAGATCTAAACATGGATGTTTTCCTTAACATCTTAGGGGTAAATTCTACTTGTTAACAGCCAAAACTTCTTTTTGGCTCCACCACCTGAGGGTGGATTGACACCTATCTGGAGAAGGGTTGCACCATCTCCACAGGCAACAGATATGTTAGTAACTATAAGCTAGGTCACCTAATGTCAACACAGGCTGGAGGGAAGGCTGTCTGCGGTCGGGCAGACATCTACACCAGCTCGTGTATACTAGCCATACACTGGAGTGTTAGTATTTTACCTAGAGGGTACATGGTACACATTTGACACTAACATCACAGCTTTGACGAATGTCATTACGGCAGGAGGTGTTATCTAGGTGGATCTATCCTGCTCAGCAGCTGTGAGAGGCGCATTCCCCAGTGGGGGATTCTTAACAAGCAGTTGCCTTTTCAGGCATCAGCGGTTCTCGTACCCTTTGGAAAGGGAAGCCTCTTCTAGCCCAGCCAGGGATGCTGATCTTTCTATTGCCATAATAGGGAAATAGGCAAGTTTACGTCCTGATATTCCTACCTCTATCCCACTTTCTGGCAAGCAGGCAAAATATACATTCGCTTCCTACGGGCCTGAAACTTAAATTAACCTGCTACCCTACAGGATACCCAACAGTGAGAACAGTAAAACCAGCAACGGACATATCTGCACACTGAGAACTGGTTATGCTACAGAGGGTTTACAAAAGATTCAATCCATGCTCTCATCCTTTCAGAAGGGGTCCATTCCAGGTATCTGTAGTAGTAAAGGAAATTCGGATCTGAACACTACATTTGTTTGGGGAAAATTCAGGATGGCATCTCCACCACCACCGTCATCAAGGCAGTCCTCCCAGGAGACTGACAGTTTCCATTAGATCTGTAGGAGAGCCGCTTCCATCTCCACATACATAAGGACTGCAGCAGTACCTCTCTTCTCCATCGGAACCAGCCAATGCCAGCCTGTTTTTTGCCTTGGATCTCTATAGTATTCACGTAGTATTCACGTAGTGTAGACAAAGTAACATTCACAAAGCATAGACATACATCATTAGACGACTTTTGAGGGCAAGTTCTCTCTCTCTTGCTCTCTCTCTCTCTCTCTCTCAAAAAAAAAAAAATAAAAGGGCGGGTAAACCCTGGAGCACAGTAAGAAGACTCGTCCCTTTTTTTTTTTTAGGAGAGAGGCTCATTGATCTACAGTGAAATATCACCTCTCTCCACAGCATACACGCAGCATTCTGGGAACCCCTCTATACACTTGCAGGAAGAGTGTATCTTCGAGTGTATTTCACATAGGAGAGGATGGTCACAAACCATCAGCTGTCAAGCCTCTTCTAGATGGGGCCCAGGCCAACAGCAGTTATTTCAGCAGTTTCTGGGCACTAGCAGCAATAATCTCCTTGGTAAGAGAAGCAAAACTACAGGTGACACACATAGGGGTGTCTCCTTTTTTTTCTTTTTTAATAGATCTTCCCAGTATCCCTCAACATCAAGCCTTCCTTGGGAGCTACAACAGGAGCCACAAGGTGGCAACTTTTCAGGGAGCAGATTTATCGGAGGAGCAGTTACCACAACTAACACCTTCACGGAAATCATCCCGACTTTCAGCAATCTGCCATGCACTGAAAACCCTTTGCCCAGTTAAGACATCGTCAAAGGACATCATAATCCAGACAACCTACTTGCTGGACTACTTTTTTACAGAAGATGTTGATGAGTTGACAGATCCATCTGATGGTGAACTTCACATTATGCACCCGTCAAACAATTTGGTGTAAAATGAAAACCAGTCACGGAATTTAGAATATTCTTTCAGATTTCAGAAGTTTTAGGTAGGAGATCACTAAATTACACTTTTCTAAGATTGAATTTGAGTACATTCAATTATTTTTTTACATTCAACCTAGGTAATTGTAGGGTATAAGTACAAGGTTGTCCTGGAAGAAAACTTGCTTCCTTCTGCTCTGACAATGTTCCCCAACTCTGAGGATTGGTTTTTCCAGCAGGACAATGCTCCATGCCACACAGCCAGGTCAATCAAGGTGTGGATGGAGGACCACCAGATCAAGACCCTGTCATGGCCAGCCCAATCTCCAGACCTGAACCCCATTGAAAACCTCTGGAATGTGATCAAGAGGAAGATGGATGGTCACAAACCATCAAACAAAACCGAGCTGCTTGAATTTTTGCGCCAGGAGTGGCATAAAGTCACCCAACATCAATGTGAAAGACTGGTGGAGAGCATGCCGAGACGCATGAAAGCTGTGCTTGAAAATCAGGGTTATTCCACCACATATTGATTTCTGAACTCTTCCTAAGTTAAAACATTAGTATTGTGTTGTTTAAAAATGAATATGAACTTATTTTCTTTGCATTATTCGAGGTCTGACAACACTGGTCTGACAAATCTTTTTTGTTATTTTGACCAGTTGTCATTTTCTGCAAATAAATGCTCTAAATGACAATATTTTTATTTGGAATTTGGGAGAAATGTTGTCAGTAGTTTATAGAATAAAACAAAAATGTTCATTTTACCCAAACACATACCTATAAATAGTAAAACCAGAGAAACTGATAATTTTGTAGTGGTCTCTTAATTTTTTCCAGATCTGTATATAGAGTACTGTGCTAAAGTTTTAGGCAGGTGTGAAAAAATGCTGTAAAGTAAGAATGCTTTCAAAAATAGACATGTTAATAGATTATATTTATCAATTAACTAAATGCAAAGTGAGTGAACAGAAGAAAAATCTACATCAAATCCATATTTGGTGTGACCACCCTTTGCCTTCAAAACAGCATCAATTCTTCTAGGTACACTTGCACAAAGTCAGGGATTTTGTAGGCATATAGTCAGGTGTATGATTAAACAATTATACCAAACAGGTGCTAATGATCATCAATTCAATATGTAGGTTGAAACACAATCATTAACTGAAACAGAAACAGCTGTGTAGGAGGAATACACCATGGCAAGACTGAGCACAGCAACAAGACACAAGATAGTTATACTGCATCAGCAAGGTCTCTCCCAGGCAGAAATTTCAAGGCAGATGGGGGTTTCCAGATGTGCTGTCCAAGCTCTTTTGAAGAAGCACAAAGAAACGGGCAACGTTGAGGACCGTAGACGCAGTGGTCGGCCAAGGAAACTTACTGCAGCAGATGAAAGACACATCATGCTTACTTCCCTTCGCAATCGGAAGATGTCCAGCAGTGCCATCAGCTCAGAATTGGCAGAAAACAGTGGGACCCTGGTACACCCATCTACTGTCCGGAGAAGTCTGGTCAGAAGTGGCCTTCATGGAAGACTTGCGGCCAAAAAACCATACCTCCGAAGTGGAAACAAGGCCAAGCGACTCAACTATGCACGAAAACACAGAAACTGGGGTACAGAAAAATGGCAGCAGGTGCTCTGGACTGATGAGTCAAAATTTGAAATATTTGGCTGTAGCAGAAGGCAGTTTGTTCGCCGAAGGGCTGGAGAGCGGTACACGAATGAGTGTCTGCAGGCAACAGTGAAGCATGGTGGAGGTTCCTTGCAAGTTTGGGGCTGCATTTCTGCAAATGGAGTTGGGGATTTGGTCAGAATTAATGGTCTCCTCAATGCTGAGAAGTACAGGCAGATACTTATCCATCATGCAATACCATCAGGGAGGCATCTGATTGGCCCCAAATTTATTCTGCAGCATGACAACGACCCCAAACATACAGCGAAAGTCATTAAGAACTATCTTCAGCATAAAGAAGAACAAGGAGTCCTGGAAGTGATGGTATGGCCCCCACAGAGCCCTGATCTCAACATCATCGAGTCTGTCTGGGATTACATGGAGAGAGAAGCAACTGAGGCTGCCTAAATCCACAGAAGAACTGTGGTTAGTTCTCCAAGATGTTTGGGCCAACCTACCTGCCGAGTTCCTTCAAAAACTGTGTGCAAGTGTAGCTAGAAGAATTGATGCTGTTTTGAAGGCAAAGGGTGGTCACACCAAATATGGATTTGATTTAGATGTTTCTTCTGTTCACTCACTTTGCATTTTGTTAATTGATAAATATAAACTATTAACATGTCTATTTTTGAAAGCATTCTTACTTTACAGCATTTTTTCACACCTGCCTAAAACTTTTGCACAGTACTGTGTGTGTGTCTGTATATATATATATATATATATATATATATATATATATATATATATATATATATAAAACATTTTATTTTTTTCCCTCCATAATGAATTATATTCTCCCGATTTGTGGATCTGCATTTGTGCCATATAAAAATGTGAGAAACTTCATCAGTTTGTCTGCGGTTATTACATAATCTATATTGTTCTTATACAGTTTTACGGTTATGCCCCAGTACAGCGCTGTGAACACGGTTTATATTTTCTCTTAAGATAGTTAATACACTACAGGGTGTCCGGCAGCCCCATTGAGACTCGCTCATATGTGTTGCTTTGAGCTCCATTTTCTAGTAGGCATCCTCGTCCCTGACAATAGGCCAGCAATATTTGGATAGTAAATTGAGAAAATTGCCAGACTTGTTCTTGGCTCCCACTGGATATAAAGGTCCTGGATATACAGTGGAGCTGTGATCTGCTGTCCAGAACAGGATTATGTTTTCCACAATCCTTTTGCGGTTGATTTTTAGCTGCGTGAAGACTGAAGAGCTAGAGCTATCTGAACAAGTACAAACCCTTCTTGCTGAAGAAAAAGGGGGAAACCTTCAGGCTTCAGGTCCATACAGATGAATGGAATTAAGTTATCCTTGAGTGCGATCCATCCAAAATCAGTGCACGACCTTCTTTCTATCTACATTTATTATCATACCTCAGCCACCTGCTTTCACAGGTTGTTTCCTCCTGACCAAGCAACATGGAGACCAGGAGTTCACTCTGTGGAGTATATCATCATCATCATCATTATAAAGAACACTCCTGTCCAGGGTGAATGCTTTGTACACTCAGGTTTTTTTGTAAATGTACAGAGGATGGACATGTGATATTACACACAGATACTTTCTGCATTTCACACAGGTAATGTTTGTCTTCATTGCTTGAAGGGCAAAAGTTGCATCTTGCACGTTTAGTACCAATGCCAGTTGCTGCAGGCAGACCGTGCCCTCTGTAGGGGACAAGACTTTCATCCACTGTAACATTTTGTCCTGGGTTATAAAGCAAAAGCTGCATTTCTACCCATTTACCCCACACTTACCTGATAGCAGCTCATTTGTTTTGTGCCTATTGGCTCTGGTATCGCGATTATCAAAGCGAATCATTCTAGCAATAATGTGAAGTGTTTCCAGTGACATAGTGGCTGGAGATATAGCCCTATCAGATTCTCTATTCCACAGACTAGCAGTTGCTTCTCCTTTTGGGTCTGTACCCTCCAGCTAACAAAAGTAACCCAATGTATGCGTGCACAGCAACGTGATCGCGTTCTTTCCACTTTGCACCATGTACACGCCTGCCTTCCATGTTGCTCAGTATTATGCTTCCAGTATTATATTTGATTGCTGGTGGTATGTCATGAATGAGAGTAACAGTATATGTAGTAGGTCCAGGAAACATTGTGACGACACTGAAATTTGACAGGCTACCAGGATTCATATGTGGAGATGCTTGGTTATAACTAAGTCAATTGATTTTCTTCATGCATACAAAGCTATGTGGGTAAATACCTCGGGTCAAATTGACCCAAGGCATTGTTTGTATACAAGATCAGTTCTAAACCAAATAAACGTCCTCAAAGTTCTTATTTTCTGTTAACTTTGTGACCCCGACTTAAGAAAAGTTGTACAATATTATAGAGAAAGACAGAAGTGTAATTTAAGTCAATGGAAACCAGTGTCATTTCAAATGGATCCGAAACATGATAGTAGGATTGACAAGCTCTGATTTTAAACTTTAAATATCTAAACTAATTATAAACCCCAAAAATGACAGAGCTGCAAACACACACTATTTACACATTTCCATGTGCAGGGCCCTGCCCAGCCACACTACAGCTAATAAGTGAGTGGCTGACATGATTGGACTGCCTTCCCTAGTACTAATCGGGGTCTGTGAGATGAGCAATATAGATACTGTAACGCATTGAATTATATAAACCAACTTCAGCTGCAGGGTTATTCGAGGTAAAAGGGATTGTTGGCTGGTCTGTAGTCTTGACTATTGAAGTGGTTTGCAATGTCTTGCACATGTTTCTTCGTATGGGTTGGTTCTTTCAGTAACCCACATCCTAATAGTCATGTCTGTGTGGTTGTAGCACAGATACAGATAGGACTGGTCTGGTTCCAGTGTATCCAGTTTTTAAGTTCATTTTCCTTTTATTTTGCAGTTCTCTTGTCCATCTGCTCACTGTTATGTGATCCGAATCCAGATGATCCTTTAGTGCCAGAGATTGCGCGCATCTACAAAACCGACAGAGAGAAGTAGGTGAAAATCCCTGTTTGTACTACAATGCAACATTGGTTTGTATGAGGAGCACTGCAGCTGATGTGTTCATTAAGACATCATTGTGTTACACAGATAGTTTTAAAATCCCATCCAAATTAGGCCTATCAACTACTGTACACTAATTGCTGCACTTTGTATGTTGCAGTTATTATTTATGTATGTATAATAAAATATTGCCTTTTTTAGTTTGTCCTCTTAAATACTACTTCATATACTCTTAATGTCTAAACTTTCCCATTGGCTCAGCTGACACAGTAGGTGTGTGTTATTAAAGATCAGTAAAAACAAGAAGCATAGCAATATTAAAACACAAGAAATACTGAAAATAAGAAATGGTATAGATGCAAATTAATTATGGCAACATAACTCAACCACTAGCAACTGCTAATATACATTGAATACAGTAGTTTACTTTCCAATGTAGACCCTGTGAGATGTATTTTGGGTGAGTACAATGCAACATTAAAAAGCAATGTGCATACTTTAATGTGAACTTATAGGGAATGCAGTAACTACAGCCTTGCATTTTAACTGTAATGTTACTTTGAACTACAGTGCTCCCTCGCTGTAACACAGGCCTCTCTATAATGCACATATAGTAAAGCAAAAATGGTACTTTCCATGAATTAACTGTACATAAAGCACCATGTAACCAACGCTATATTTTTTACAAATAAAATAAATAAATAACATTCCCACTTGTGGATTTTTTAAAAAATGTATTATTATTAACCCTTTGCGGTCCATTTATTAATCGCGCGTCAGGCACGCCAGGTCTAATTAATTTTCACACGCGCAGTTAATTTTATACGCGCTGTTTAAAAGTATTTTTTTTCACAGTCAAACGGGTTTAAATGGCCCTGCATATCAACAAAGCACACACTAGGCATCTCCAGCCCCGCCCCAGCCTTTTGTTTGCTATAGCGTTCAGCTATGTAAGAAATAAATAATAAAAATAATAATAATAGTCGTACATACCGATCGATCATCTCCAGATCACTCGTTTTATCACCAAACTCCTCAATAATGCGATCCAAGTCATTATTTTATTACTATAACATCTGAAAAAAGCTCTGCAAATGTCCATGATAGTCTCAGTGTGCTGACGCACTTAGCCAGCTTGTTTACTATGGACGCCCATTATCTGATACCATGTATGACTATTCATGAAATACGCCTTTTTTTTTTTTTCCGACTTGTCTCGGCTCCTGTCGCTACCACTCGGCAATTGAATGGTTTTCTCGGCTTTTTCCGGAGAAAAAACGACTAAACACCCGTTTATTGCGTTGCTATAATGATGTCGGACCCAGTCCGACAAAGGACCTGTGAGGAATAATTGCAATGTCGGACCCAGTCCGACAATGGACTGCAAAGGGTTAACCTGGATGTTTTGGTCACGTGTTTCTGTCAATTTCCAGACCAGCTATAATTAGCTGTCCCGGCATTCTCATTCATACTGCAAGCAGTATATTCACCATTGAGACGCCGGGAACCAGCCCAGTACAAGAAGCTTGATAACATGCGAGCTCAAGCTGTGCAGCAACATTGCTCTGCGTATGCTTTGCACATTACATTTAAATATCATGCATAATTCATATTTTTTCAATGCGTAAACCCCCCGGTTTACAGCTAACTGCCTATACTATTGGATTTTCAAACTGTGAACAAATGTTCCTGTTGATTCATTGTTTTTTGTTTCTTTTGTAGGTACAACAGAATAGCTCGGGAATGGACACAAAAGTATGCAATGTAGTATTGGAGAACTGTGGATACACCTCTACAATGATGGCTAGGGGACTTTGAAAGAAAACAAATCGTTTTGGTCTCCATTTGACTGCTCTCTATGAACCCACGCCTCCTCTTGCCCTGTGCACATGCTTACCTGACCCAGCAGGGCTGTGTTGTACATATTTACCCTGTACACATGCTTATCTGACCCAGCAGTGCTGTGCTGTGTTGTACATATTTGCCCTGTGGACATGCTTACCTGACCCAGCAGGGCTGTGCTGTGTTGTACATATTTGGAACAGCAAACTTGCAAATACTGTGCTCCCTGTATCTTGCTATTTTGGCATCGAACACAGAAGTGTGTGAAGGGCCAGTTGATCGGTTGTAACAAAGAGTTGTGAATCTAAAAGCATTCCTTACCATTTTAAATTGGGGTACTTTTGAAATGTGTTTTTTTCTTTTCCTGTGCTTCCAGGCAATATTTTTCACTACTAATCAGTGGGAGGGAGATGTATTTTTGTATAAATTATCAGGAATTCTGTTAAACTCATAGCAGGTTATGAATAGAAAGATGGTCTTCGGTTTGTTTTTGTATTGCAGGTAAATTCTGAAGGAATTCTCTCTTTATTTTTGCGTAAATGTCATGACCAGGAATATACCCATTATACCCACATCCAATAAAAATGCAGGTTTTGATCAATAGTTGTATAAATAACCAAGCTATTAGTTTTTCCTCTACTTTTGGATTGCATTTTGCTTTCAGTTCATTAGTATTAATGGCTCTAATTCCCCTTGTAACTGCTCTGTTCTTTCTGGATGTGAGGGTATGGATTCCTATAAAAGAAAAAGTGTGTATATTTCATGACCTGAAAGCTCATTGAGCTTGTGTGTTTCAATATGATTAAACTGTGTAATAAACTGATTACTAAAGTTGTGATGTTTCAATAGAGTTGTCTAGGTAATCACTGAAAAATATGAAGTGAAGAAGATGATGTCCTTTTCAGCGTTCTCTTGTAAAATGAAATAGATACAGAATGTGTACATATCTGGAATATATTCAAAAGTAATAATTAAACTGATTTTATAACAGAATAAACATTAAAGGACCATATTTTTGAAGCAACGCAAGTCAAACACAGTTGCAGTCGTGTGGAAGAGGCTGAAGGAGGGATCAGTTCAGTTTGTCATTCTAATTTGCCTTGGCACCTGCTTCAGAGTAGGAACCACTCCATTCAAAACTGTACATACTAAATGTGTTCAGATCAATATTAACTAATGACTTAAACATCAACCCCCTCATAACCATAAATAAGAGCTCTTATATAGAGTCAAGTGCTGGTAAGTTGGGAAGTCTTGAGCATGGCCACATTCCCTTTATAGTGTAGCAATTAACTGGAATATAAAACCACTCGGTGGAAGAAGTAGACAAATATTTACACTGTTGGAATCCACAATATTTTAGGTCACCTGAAAATCAGACATCTAAAGATTTCAGTCATTTCTCCTGAAAATCTCTTTGATTTTAAGTGCATGACTTTTTACAATTTGATGTCTATGGCTTCAGTCAAGACGTGCACTATGAGGGAGTTTATCTTTAAGGTTATTTAAATAAATCCCTGTTGACAAATGTTTTGAAAATATTTAGGAACTTAGTTTGGGTATCTTCATGAGATACTAAATAAGAATTAGTTATTAGAGGTTGAATTGGAAGCATATTTCAGTGGTTCTCTGAATCTGTGTCCATGCCCTAATTGTGTGTGCATTTCATTTGTGTAATTCCTCCAGGAAGGTAGGGGGAGCCCACCTGAACTGTTCAATGTAGAAAAGCGCAGGTGAAGTCTTCATACCTGCGAGGAAGTGAAGCTACTCTGGAAGGATAAGAAGTGAAAATCAGTTACAGAAAATGAAACTACAGTGCCTATAGAAAGTCTACACCCCCTTGAACTTTTTTCACATTTTGTTGTGTCAATGCCTCAGAGTTTCATGCATTTAAAGGATTGTTAAGGGGAAAAAAGTTTTTATTGAGAAAAAAAGGATATATTAAAAATACAAAACTGAAAGATCATAATTGGATAAGACTCCACCCCCCTGAGTTAATACTTGGTGGAAGCACCTTTGGCAGCAATTACAGCTGTGAATCTGTTGGGATAGGTCTCTACCAACTTTGTACACCTAGATTTGGCAATATTTGACCATTCTTTATAAAACTGTTCAAGCTCTGTCAAGTTCCTTGGGGAGCGTTGATGGACAACAATCTTCAAGTCATGCCACAAATTTTCGATTGGATTTAGGTCGGGGCTCTGACTGGGCCACTCAAGGACATATACCTTTTTGTTCCTTAGCCACTCCAGTGTAGCTTTGGCTGTGTGCTTTGGGTCGTTGTCATGCTGAAAGGTGAACTTCCGACTCAGTTTCAGCTTTCTTGCAGAAGGCAGCAGGTTTTCCTCAAGGACTTCTCTGTACTTTGCTCCATTCATTTTCCCTTCTATCCTGACAAGTGCCCCAGTCCCTGCCGATGAGAAACATGCCCATAACATGATGCTGCCACCACCATGCTTTACAGTAGGGATGGTGTTCTTTGGGCCAAACATAACGCTTTGCATTTAGGTCAGAAAGTTCCATTTTAGTTTCGTCAGACCACATAACTTTTTGCCACATGGCTACAGAATCTCCTGAGTGTTTTTTTGCATACTTCAAATGGGATTCAAGGTGGGCTTTCTTGAGTAATGGCTTCCTTCTTGCCACCCTACCATACAGGCCAGATTTGTGGAGTGCTTGGGATATTGTTGTCACATGCACACTTTGACCAGTCTTGGCCATAAAAGCCTGTAGCTCTTGTGAAGTTGCCATTGGCCTCTTAGTAGCCTCTCTGATCAGTCTCCTTCTTGCTCAGTCATCCAGTTTGGAAGGATGGCCAGATCTAGGCAGGGTCTTGGTGGTGCCTTACACCTTCAACTTCTTATTAATCGTCTTGACCATGCTCCAAGGGAAATTCAAGGCCTTTGATATTTTTTTATACCCATCCCCTGATCTGTAACTTTCAACAACTTTGTCCCGGAGTTCTTTTGAAAGAGCCTTGGTGCTCATGGTTGAGTCTTCGCTTTGAAACGCACTAGCCAGCAGAGGGAACCTACAGGAACTGCTGAATTTATCCTGAAATCATGTGAATCACTACAATTTAACACAGGTGGAGGCCACTTAACTTGGTGTGTGATTTTGAAGGCGATTGGTTACATCTGAGATAATTTAGGATTGCATTTACAAGGGGGTTGGACACTTATCCAACCAAGCTATTTCAGTTTTTATTTTTTATTAATTTTCTACAAATTTCTAGAATATTTTTTTCACTTGGAAGTTGTGGGGTAGGATGTGTAGATAAATGAAAAAAAAAATATTTTAATGCATTTTAATTCCAGGCTATAAGGCAACAAAAGGTGAACATTTTGAAAGGGGGTGTAGACTTTCTATAGGCACTGTATCTATTGCTAGAGGGCTGGATGTATTTCAAGCCTTGAATATTGCCCATTTTAAGCTTTGTTACACTGGTGTCTCTGGACCCCATTGTTAGTTCTAGGTTAAGCAGTCTAAAAAGACACCCACATGTTTGCTGTTAATACGTTCTTAAATACTGTATTCAATGTGTATTAGCAGGTGCTGGTGGCTGAGGTTCTGTTGCTGTAATTATACATATATACACTGATGCACAATGAAAACACAACAGTCTAAGTTTAACATCAATAGCTCATTGGGTCCATACATAATGTTATTTACATTTTAAAGAGTGAGCAGATAGGTTTGTTGATGGTTTGAATAGTATTGTTCCTTGGGATAACAAAGTCATGTGATTTAATAAAAACGGCAGGTGCTCAGTGTTTGGTATTTGAGTTAAAATTGCCAAAATGAGTTGATTAAGAATCTGTATAAATAGCCATTCGAAAAATAATTTTAATTAACGCAAAACAGCAAAAGATATGGCCATGCCCCGCTCGAGTAATGAAGATCGCCTGGTTGCTATCGGCATGATTGAAGGCGGCCTGTCTGTGAGAGAAGTTGCCTGGAGAATGAGATGTTCTGCTTCACCAATCAGCAGACTAGTCCAGAGAAACCAGGAAACCGGCTCTGTGAGGGACAGGCCACGTCCTGGAAGGCAGGGGGTCACCACTACGGTGTCCATTTTAGGATATCCTCAGTCGTCACCCCTCCTCAAGGCAGTCGTCAGGCATTAGTCCTCCTCGAGGTTTCTATTTTATTTATTTATTTATTTTTTGGGGGAGAGTGAGGTGTTGGACGGAGTCGTCTGAATCACCCAATCAAACAACAGCAAAAAAACTTTTGGAGCTTCCATTGGATGAAACAGATGTCAGTGTAGCTGCTGATTGGTGCATGCGTTTTTCCCTTCAGCACTTAATATGCATACTGTAAGCATTTTAAAAAATACTTTAAAAGTTACATTGTGCAATTTCATTATTTGAATTTGTTTGGATTTAAGAACTTAAGAACATAAGAAAGTTTACAAACGAGAGGAGGCCATTTGGGCCATCTTGCTCGTTTGGTTGCACCGTGTAACAATTTTTTTTTTTTTTTTGTTCCTGGGTAGTAAGTGTTATTTCCTAATTGCTTATGCCTCAAAAGTATAGAAAATGGCTATTATTCCCCACGAACTTTGCTTTTGTGACCAGGACAGTGATATTTTGAAATTTACCTATTTTCCAGAACATTCCAGATAGATTCAGTGCTGAGTAAACTTGGAGTAACTTCTAGAACTTTCTAGAACTTTCCAGTAATATAAATAGTAGTATAAATACAGGGGCCTTAAGCCCACCAGTTCAGTTTAGTTCCAACTGCCTAAGTGGATACATATCTGCATTTTTCTGAGATGGCATCAAGAGGCTGCAAGCATCCGGCCAATTTATCAAGACGAGCGAAAAAGTACTCCGTGGAAGCATCTGCTAAGATGTGTGAGGCCTACAAGGCATATTTCGGCATACCTGTTGGGGATCAAGACAAACCCTGGGCACCTCATTTCACCTGCGAGCACTGCAAAAAAACTCTGGAAGGTAAGATGGACAATTGTTGCTCAGAATTTTATGTTATAAAATTTGTTAAAATTTTTACAGTTGTAAAAGTTTTTAATTTTAAAATGTTTTACAATTTTCAATGTTATTGAAAAAATATATCATATATGAAAAATGTTGCCAGAATCTCTTACACATTAGTCATGGGTGAAATAAATGTATTTTTGTAGGATGGTACAGAGGGGAAAAGAGAGCCATGAAGTTCGCTATCCCAAGAATTTGGCGGGAACCCACTGACCACTCAAGCAACAGCTACTTCAGCATGGTGGACCCTTCCAAACGTCGGACTGGCAAGAATGTACCTGCTATCACGTATCCAGACCTTCCTTCATCCATCGCCCCGGTGCCACACTGCCATGAGCTCCCCGTACCCACTCCTCCGGAGAGAGAGCAGCCGTCTTTAGAAGAGAGCAGCAAGTCAGAGAGCGAGGAAGACGTTGTAGATCCAGATGACAATTTCAGAGGTGGAGCCGAGGAGAGAAACCCATACTACCCCAACCAAAAAGACCTCAACGACTTGATTAGAGATCTTGGTCTCACCAAGTCCAATGCCGAGCTTTTGACGTCTAGGCTCAAGCAGTGGAACTTGTTGGATGAAAGTGTGCAAGTCGCAGATCAGAGGAAGCGTCACCAACCTTTTTTCAGCTTCTTCACCCGTCAAGATGGGCTCTGCTTCTGCCACAATGTGACCAGTCTGTTCGAGGCAATCGGAATCGCCTGTAACCAGAATGAGTGGCGCCTCTTCATTGAGAGCTCATTCAGGAGACTCAAAGCCGTGCTGCTCCATAATGGTAACAAGTACCCGTCTCTTCCCCTGGCTCACTCGGTGCACCTCAAAGAGGATTACAACAGCATCAAGACCTTGCTGGACGCCTTGAAGTATGATGAGTACGGCTGGGAGGTAATAGGAGACTTCAAAATGGTGGCATTCCTGATGGGTCTCCAAGGTGGTTTTACCAAGTTTCCCTGCTATCTTTGCCTTTGGGACAGCAGGGACACCAAGGCACACTACCACAGGCGGGACTGGCCACAGCGGACCGAGTTCTCTGTGGGGAGGAACAACGTCAAGTGGGAGCCACTGGTGGACCCCCGGAAGGTGCTGATGCCACCACTGCACATCAAATTGGGCCTTATGAAACAATTTGTCAGCGCTCTAGATAAGGAGTCAGCAGCCTTCAAGTACCTTCAAGACTTCTTCCCTAAGCTGTCTGAGGCAAAGGTCAAAGCCGGTGTCTTTGTCGGACCACAGATAAAGAAAATCCTGGAGTGCAATGAATTCCCCAAGAAGCTCACTAGTAAGGAGAAAGTGGCTTGGAACAGCTTTGTCGCAGTGGTTCGGGGCTTCCTGGGCAATCACAAGGCCGAAAACTATGTGGAGCTGGTTGAGACTCTGGTGAAGAACTACGGCACAATGGGCTGTAGGATGTCCCTCAAAGTCCATATCCTTGATGCTCATCTTGATAAATTCAAGGAGAACATGGGAGCGTACTCGGAGGAGCAAGGTGAGCGCTTCCACCAGGATATACTGGACTTTGAACGCCGCTACCAAGGACAGTATAACGAGAACATGATGGGAGACTACATTTGGGGGCTGATTCGTGAAAGTGATTTACAGTATAATCGTAAATCTCGGAAAACTACTCACTTCTAAATCTTTTGTAGTCATTTTTGTATTACTTTAGTATAAATACATGTTACTTTGGATTCATATGTTGTTTTTTTCTGACTTTATGTGAACGAAAAGACACAAATTCGCCCGTTTTCTCATTGGAAATAGGTAAATTTCAAAATATCACTGTCCTGGTCACAAAAGCAAAGTTTGTGGGGAATAATAGCCATTTTCCATACTTTTGAGGCATAAGCAATTAGGAAATAACACTTACTACCCAGGAACAAAAATTGTGTTACATAGTGTTGTTAGTAGCTTATTGATCCCAGAATCTCATCAAGCAGCTTCTTGAAGGATCCCAGGGTGTCAGCTTCAACAACATTACTGGGGAGTTGGTTCCAGACCCTCACAATTCTATGTGTAAAAAAAGTGCCTCCTATTTTCTGTTCTGAATGCCCCCTTATCTAATCTCCATTGTTGACCCCTGGTCCTTGCTTCTTTTTTCAGGTCGAAAAAGTCCCCTGGGTCGACAGTGCTTGAATTAGATCGCTGCATAGTCTTCTTTGTTCAAGACTGAATAGATTCAATTCTTTTAGCCTGTCTGCATACGACATGCCTTTTAAACCTGTGATAATTCTGGTCGCTCTTCTTTGCACTCTTTCTACAGCAGCAATATCCTTTTTTTTAGCGAGGTGATCAGAACTGAACACAATATTCTAGATGAGGCCTATGAGGTCAATATTCTAGATGTAATATTTTAACATTACTTCCCTTGATTTAAATTCAACACTTCACAATATATCTCAGGATTTTGTTGGCCTTTTTCTATAGCTTTCCCACATTGTCTAGATGAAGGCATTTCTGAGTCAACATAAATTCCTAAGTCTTTTTCATAGATTCCTTCTTCAATTTCAGTATCTCCCATATGATATTTATAGTGGACATTTTTATTGCCTGCATGCAGTACCTTACACTTTTCTCTATTAAATGTAATTTGCCATGTGTCTGGCCTGTTCTGAATGCTGTCTAGATCATTTTGAATGACCTTTGCTGCTGCAAGGGTGTTTGCCACTCCTCCTATTTTTGTGTCGTCTGCAAATTTAACAAGTTTGCTTACTATACCAGAATCTAAGTCATTAATGTAGATTAGGAATAGCAGAGGACCTAATACTGATCCCTGTGGTACACCACTGGTTACCTCGCTCCATTTTGAGGTTTCTCCTCTAATCAGTACTTTCTGTTTTCTACATGTCAACCACTCCCTAATCCATGTGCATGCATTTCCTTGAATCCCTACTGCGTTCAGTTTGAGAATCAATCTTTTATGCAGGCTTTATGGAAATCGAAATAATCTAAATAAGCCATGTCATATGCTTTGCAATTATCCATTGTCAATGTTGCATCCTCAAAAAAATCAAGCAGGTTAGTTAGACACGATCTCCCTTTCCTAAAACCATGCTGACTGTCTCCCAGGCTACTCTTACCATATAGGTAATTTTCCATTTTGGATCTTATTATAGTTTCCATAAGTTCACATATAATAGAAGTCAGGCTGATCAGTCTGTAGTTACCTGATTCGGTTTTGTCTCCCTTTTTTTGGATCGGTATTACGTTTGCAATTCTCCGGTCTGTTGGTACAACCCCTGTCTCAAGAGACTGTTGCAAGATCTTGGTTAGCGGTTTGTAAATAACTTCTCTCATTTCTTCGAGTACTATTTGGAGGATCTCTTCCGGCCCAGGGGATTTGTTTATTTCAAGAGCTCCTAGTCCCTTTAACACTTCTGCCTCTGTTATGCTAAAGTTATTTAAAAACCCTTAGGTTATGGTTTTTTCTAAATGAGTTCAATTTAATAATACTATTATTATTATTATTATTATTATTATTATTATTATTATTATTATTATTATTATTATTATTATTATTATTATTATTTATTTCTTAACAGATGCCCTTATCCAGGGTGACTTACAGTACAATCACAGTACAAGTATTAATACAATTAAGAGCAAGATAAAATACAATTACTTCGGTTCTAGCAAGTGCAAGTATATGACAAAATACGATTCAATAACGGAGCAGATAACAGTGTCAGTGATAGTTACATCAGGATATAATTAAATACAAAATACTACAGATTAAATAACACTTGTGATAGATTACAGTACTTTGTAAAGTACAGGATTAAATGCAGTAAAATAGGGAGCAGTTAAGAGCAAGTAAAGCGCATTAAGGAAGAGTAATAAAGTGATAAAGTGTC
This sequence comes from Acipenser ruthenus, assembly GCF_902713425.1. NCBI lineage: Eukaryota > Metazoa > Chordata > Actinopteri > Acipenseriformes > Acipenseridae > Acipenser > Acipenser ruthenus. Next base: position 14,312,942 of record NC_081211.1, read on the forward strand.
CAGAGGGAAAAGAGGAGTTCTACAGGTGCTGTCTGAAGAGGTGAGTCTTGAGGAGGTGCTGGAATGTGGTCAGGGACTGGGTAGTCCTGACATCTGTAGGAAGGTCATTCCACCACTGTGGGGCTAGGATGGAGAAGGAGCGGGCTCTGGAGGCAGGGGAGCGTAGAGGAGGTAGAGCCAGTCTGCTAGTGCAGGAGGAGCAGAGAGGTCGAGTGGGGGTGTAGGGAGAGTAGAGTAGAGGCATGAGTTTTACTGAAGAGATGTCATTATTATCATACCTAATGTTTGCACTATGGTCAATTTAAAATTAAAACCAGGAAAGTGCATCTCTTTTTTGCATAAAGCGAAAGACAAGGGGGATACAATCATAAGAAATAAAACCAGAAATCTGTCTCTAATCATGCCTGTATAGGACAACACATTAATACATGATCTCTGCTAAATACATAATACCTATTGTTGTTGTTATTATTATTATTATTATTATTATTATTAATAATAATAATAATAATAATAATAATAATAATAATAATAATAATAATAATAATAATAATGCAAGAAGGGATGCAGTGAAGTTTAAAAAGATTAATCAAAGAAATACAAAAAAAATCCTAAAGCTGACGTTTAAGAAAAATAAATGATAAATTATAAATTAGTTAATTTACCGAAGTACGTAACAGATCTTACAGAAATCTTTAATTTTCTTTTTTTTTTTTTTTTTTTTTTTTTTTGCCATTAAGCTCCCTGACGTTACTTTATTACAGAATTCACCTCAAATGCTGTAAAATTAACTACTGTAGCATTAACTACCATCTCCTTAGTTATTTTATACATTGACCGGCAAGCTGGTAAATCTACACAGATACCGGTGTAGTGTTAGAAAGTGTTACGAGTACCCAAATATGACCCATTTATGTCAGAAAGTGGTACCTTTGTCAGATTTTGGTACATGTGCAATCAATTGCGATCTGATGGGTGTTTCGCTAATGTGAAAAGGAGCTGCGTCACTGTGACCTTTCACTTCTACTGTCTGACGTGCTCTACCACACCGTTCTCTGATTGGATACATACATGTCTGTACAGATAAATAAATACAGAACTATTTTAGGTGAGGTAGAGAGTCTGTTTTAACCCGTGAGATAGTTATATTCCCTGCAGTCCCAATAACAAACAAACAACACATTTTAAACTATGACACAATGCAAATGTCACAATAAAATACATTATTAAAATATCTAAATGCTTTTAAAATCAATTAAGTGCCGCACAACGTTATCTTTTCCAGGTTTGTAGAATGACTGACTTAATTGCGTCATAACCCTAAAACTCCGCCCCTCAGTATCTTTCGGCAAAGGACAGAGTTCAGCTTTGACTGAAGACAAAACAGTCGTTTGCTGATCTTGATGTAATAGAATTTGAGAATTTGAGAATTTGAACTGAACCGTCCTGTACAGCTCTCAAAATGTCATTGGCATACTCAGGGATCCATATGAAAGGTACGGTGAAAACACGATTGTATAAATTGTAACGATTCTGAATTTACTACTGTGCAAACGAAACGAGCAGGTGGCAGACATGAGACTATTGAACATGGCTTTATATATATATATATATATATATATATATATATATATATATATATATATATATATATATATATATATATATATATATATAATAAGTGAGGGTGGTTTTAGAGAATGAGTGGTGTCACGTTCATCATGTTGATTAATTATATAAAACAATACTATGAAGACGCTCGTGTTTACCACGTTATTCACATCGTGTGTCGTTTCTGAGTGGTTGTGCTGTACAAGTACTGCATGTATGGCATTTTCAAGCCTATATTTCTTATCTTACTACAGTAATCTTAAACCGAGTACTGTATGCTGTAATTGTATTGCAAAATCTAATCCTATGTTAATACAGGCTGTGTAGCCTTACTTGCTTGCATAAGACTTGGTAGTACCATGTGACTTCACAGCTGGTCACATTTGCATTGCAAGTGTTATGACATATTTAGTTTATTTTACGATTTTGACAATTTCTGTTGAAATTAACGTAAATAATTTTGACTAATCAAATGTTAGCAATGTCAGCAAATATGACCACACTTCAGGGTGTTCAAATTGTCCAGAGTGGTTCTGAAAGCTGCAGGCTGTGCTGGTGTGGTGACATTTCTGCACAGTCTGGAACACTTGTTAGCTAATGAGATTGCTCCCTCTGTTCTTCCATTTTATAATGTACTCTATACTGTTTACTGTTTCCCATTTCAGACTTGCTCAGTGTTTGAGAATGCATTTCCTTTCATTCCAGCCCACTTCACCACAGTGGTTCCAGTGACTCTCGCAGCTGCCCTGGGAAGCTACTTGTTTTACCGATACGTCTGCTGCAAAACACCCAAAAAGAGCTGGGTGAACTTGGATATCAAGAAAGACAGTGTGAAGGTGGTTGACAGCTTTGACATTGAGGACATTGGCTCGAAGGCTGTGTACTGCAGGTGCTGGAGGTCTAAGAAGGTATGTGAACGTGTCTTGTCTTCCTTTCTCACAGTCTTCTTCATAGTGAACACGGTTCCCTGCAGTCGGAGGGCACGTTGAGGTTGTAAGTGTTGCAGACTCCTTGTGAAGAATAGAAGTCTACAACATTAACACCAAAGCTGAGTGCTGCTGGGTATGCAAAATAAGAATTTCATGCAAATCAACACCTAACCATCTTTCCTGTATTTCCACCGGGATAGTGTTTATAAGACACCAAGGAGGATCTTTTTTTAATTGAATTTATATAGCATTTTTTATACAAAAGTATTGCAAAGCACTGTACAATACAGAGCAGAAAAAAAGAACAAACCACACTACATTTGTATAGCATGTCACACATACAACTGCCATAATCAGACCATTTAAATAACAGATTTAAATAACAGTATATACATAATAATAACACAAAAGCAGCAATTTTAAAGTTACATTAAAACCCACTAAGATAAGAAAGCCATTTTATAAAAGTGTGTTTTTAGTCTTGACTTGAAAACTGTAACAGTCCCAGCTTCCCTGACAAACGAAGGCAGAGCATTCAATAATTTCGGAGCTCTACAAGAAAAAGCCCTGCTTCCCGTGTTGCTTTTGTTGACTTTAGGAATAACTAGCAGCCCCGCATCCTGTGATCTCAGCGTGCGGTTTGGAAGATACAGGGTCAGTAACTCCTGCAAATAACTAGGTGCTAATCCATTCAGGGTCTTGTAAGTTAACAGAAAAATATTAAAATCAAATCTATACTGCACATGGAGCCAATGTAGAGAGGCCAAAACAGGGGTAATATTTTTTCCTGGTTTTAGTCAGAATTCTAGCAGCGGTATTCTGAACAAGCTGCAAGCGGGATACCACACGTTTTGGGAAACCAGAAAAAAGTGCATTACAATAATCAATTCTAGATGAAACAAAGGCATGCATTAGTCTCTCGGCATCAGATATGGAAATAATTGGTCTAAGTTTGCCTATATTTCTCAAATGGTAAAAAGATACTTCAGTAACTTCCCTATTATGAGTCTCAAATGATAGATCAGGATCAAAGATGACCCCCAAACTCTTAATTTCTAGTTTAAGTTTTGATGGGGGACTGCAATGGTTGAGCTCATGTAATCCCACATTTCCTTTTAGTTGGTTCTCTAGCATAACCTCTATTTTATCTAAATTCAACATTAGAAAATTCTGTGACATACAATGCTTGATGTCTGTAAGGCAAGTAGCTAATAACACCCAGGCAGAAGGAATTCCTGGCTTTAGGGACAAATATAGCTGCGTATCATCAGCATAGCCATGGAAGTTCACTCCGTGTCTGCGGATAATGTCACCTAGCGGTAGCATATATAATGAAAACAGCAAGGGACCTAGAATGGAGCCCTGTGGAACACCACAGACAACTTCCGATAATGCCGATTTTACCTCCCCAATAGAGGCAAACTGAAACTTTCGCTTTAACGTTTAAAACTCAGCCCCATTCATTTTGGGGTGCCAGCGCACCGAAGGTTACGCACATATTACTCAGGCATCGTAAAAGCCACCTAGATGGCTTGTTTAAAAGTACAGACTCGGGGCTTTCCAAAGACGTATTCAGTTTGTGTATGCGGTACTCCTAGCCGGAACTACGGTCGCCTGAAGTTACGCCTCTCATCATGTGACAGAGTTCACAGCTTAGGTTTCGTATGTTTTCTCCATCGGGCCACAAACACGTTCCTCCTCTATCAGCTTGTTTTTCTTTCACCATATTTAAGTTTATCTTTGTTTCGTCTCCAGTCACGAACTCCAACTCCAACCGGGAGTGTAAACTAAACTTGTTTTTTTTTCTTCTTGATTTAATCCTAACCTAACACTACTTGATGGCTAAGCCGCTTCCCAGTCCCACACAATCCAGCACAGGGCTCCGCAGTACCTGTGCTGATTCCAACAAGACAGGTCTCCTCACGGCTGTGCGCAGCCTCACCACAGCATCCTCACTTATGAAACGTAACCTGGTAACCGTACTGATGGCATATCACATGCTTAGGTGACAGGTGTGGTTGCATTCTTGTAGAACTTAAGGATAAAACAGTTGAGCACAAGGTGGTTTCAATAAATACTTTCTGATTTTAAATACATGCCTACTTTACAACGCCATTTCCACGTTAGTTTCATTTGAAGTGTTTAAAGTTAAATTTCAGTTTTCGTTTGCTTGTTCAGCTACAAAAAGGCACAAGTAAACCTCATGTTATTACTTTATGAAAACGTGTCTATGGCCACTGTTTACTGTTTAGAAACGGCAATGCCCATGAAAAAAAAAAATAATAATTGTCAACTTCATGTACTATTTATTTCGGGAATAAAGAAAACAACGTTCAACTTGAACTGTTATTTGGCATCCTTTGTTTTGTAGTTACTTCACTGGGGTAAAGTAAGTCCTACACAGCTTATTCTTTACTCCTGGGATATTTTTCTATTTTAACGTGTTACATATTGTAAGGTCTCGGTGTAAAATAAAGGCACACACACAGGGGCCATGGCCACGCCCCCCCGCCCCTGCTGCTATGCAGTCTCTGCCTGCATTCAGAGCATTATAATGGCTTTTATTACTTTTTGAAAAATGAACGAATATCCGAACATGAAAATCCTGTGTTCGGCCCAGCACTGATATAAAATAACGTAATAGTTTAGAAATTAAACATTGGGTGAATTTATTGCAGCTGATAACTCATTATTTTCTTTATATTGTCACCTTGTCAAAACATGTTAAATGTACAAAAAGCCAGATTTAAAAAATAAATCAGCTATTACCATTGAAACTTTTATGGTATACACATAATCAGAATGGTTATACAAATAATCCATAAGATGCCAAATGGACCGAGACCACCTCTTTCGATGGACTTTGTTGTTCATACTTCACACCAAACATACCGAACTGTGCCGAGTGCGGACCAAACCCTCTAAACGGACCCAGTGTGAATACAGCCTAAGATTCATTCTTCTAGACCTATATAGTATAGTAAGTGAGTAGCACCTCACAAAAAATATTTAAACACAAAATATTAACATCATTACCAAACAACTAATCTCTCTCTCTCTCTCTCTCTCTCTCTCTCTCTCTCTCTCTCTCTCTCTCTCTCTCTCTCTCTCTCTCTCTCTCTCTCTCTCTCTCTCTCTGTATCTATTTATCTCTCTCGTAATGCCTGATGTAGAGGGTCTGTGACGGGGATGACGAGTGGTCTGACGTCAGGCAGAGGCAGGATCAAAAACTGACACCGGGGAAGTACTGCAGTTCAAAAGGCTTGCGCCGTTTTAATTAAAAAAATAAATAAAATATTTAAACACAAACACTTGCTCACAGAGCGAAAATAAAAGGTTTAAACAAAAACAAATCACGGACACAAAATAAATCAAACACAGGTCAAGCTGGGCAGATTGCCTTCACTGTTCCTATGTTATTTTCGTTTAATTTCATTTTTAATCTCCGTCTCGCTCTCTCCGCACCTACAACACCCACCTCGAGTGCCGAGAGCTGCAGGCTTTTTATATCATGGCCGAGGGGTTTCACCTATTAGCAAATCATCCTATTACCCCTCGGCCACAATCTGCACGGGTTTTAATTACAACATGTGGATGGAGCTTTCCATCCACGTTACTAAATAATAACAAATGGCTACGCCGTCAAAATACATAAATAATAAATCCCGCGGCACTCGCCGACATACATTTAAATACAATAAAAATAAATAAACAATACAAAACAATCTGCACAGGGGCGGAGGGGGGGACCCCGATCTAAAAATAAATAAACAATATACAGGGCTGCTCGCCCTGTTACAGGGTCTTATTGCTTTTATACTTAAATCTGTATTAACATGTTTTTATTTATCCTTCCTCATAGCACTCAAATGAATGTTCAACAAAATCTAGGTCTCCATTACAACACCATTGCCTATGAGCTTCTCTATAAAACCAGTGAACAAAACAGTGGTTTTAAAACTATACTTTTATTTGAATAAACAGAGCAAAGATTGGGGAAAAAAGATTGTGCAAGTGTTTATTATTATTCTTAGTATTAGTCTTTTCCTTGGTAAGTGGTTTGAATCGCTCCAGAGATTGAGCAGTTATTAAATGTCTCCTGGAAAGCTGTCTTGTAATTGGACTTTAGAAGGACTCTGCCCTTTGGAAGTGCTGCTGCTTGCTGAACATGCTGATTGAACGTGTCCTGCAGCAGACGTGGCCTGGTTTTACATTGCTCTTCATTGTTGGTTCAGTAATTTTAGGGCTACTTTCACATCGATGAGCAGTCACAGACATTATTCCCCTGCTTTGGACATTAACTGGATTGCTTTGGACCTAATTGATTTGTGTGGCCACGGCTTGAACCTGCAGCAATACTAATGTTTGCCATGATGTTAGCGATTTAAAATGCTTTCCTAATGGCCTGCAAGTATAGCAGATATTTGTATCGCTCACGTTGGTTGGATGTAGTCCGGTTTGTGGATAAAGGTAGAAAGCTGGCGGATTCTGCATTATATATATATTTATAAAATAATATTTCTACAGTGACTTCAGGGGGCAGTTCCATGTAATTTACTAAATGACGAAACTATTATACCTCAACCTCTCACCCCTGCCATATCTAGTCGCACTTTGATTTTAGAAATCCTTTTAAATTATACAAAATTAAAGCCATTTTATTTACAAGCCACCACCACAAACACACTATTTACAGGGGCAGGCATGAGCCCTGCCACAAACACCTTTTTATTTAATGTCTTAAATAAAACAAGACTCGGTACCGCTGCGCTTTCTCACCAAGCCTCGCACTGGAACACTGCAGCCACTTCTACCTTGCTGTCAATCACCATCAAACATGCTTCTGCTGCCAACAAGCTTCATACCAAGCGATTGTGCTGGCAGCTTAGCAAAGTGTCTGAGGAATGTCTGAACTGTGAACTGATTATACTGTATTTTCAGAATGGGTTTGAAGGAAACTGTCGGCGATACAGAATACAAAGCTTGTTTCTTCATTGTCAGATAATATCATTTTAATTAAGAAACGGTCATGGTTTAACATTGCTAATTATTTATTAAATGCAGATAGTGGAAAGAAAGCAACTAAACAATAATTAAATACGCAATTAATTTAGCTTACTTACTCCAGGAAAGCCTCGCTTGAGCACAGTACCGCAGGTCTAGGTTTTTCAGCGCAGAAGAATGCCGGGCTTTGCCATTTTTATTGCTTTCTTGTTCTCTACGTGTTTACGACTGGCAATGTGATCTTCAATGGTATTGACTCGTACACGATCAATCGAATGACAGCAAAACTTGCAGAATACTATCCCACCATCCTCATATAGACAATCGGAAAATGTTTTAGCTCTGTCTTTTGCTGAAACATTGCTTTTTTTTTTTTTTTTTGTTGGTGCAGCCGCCATGTTGAGTTTCAGTTTCACGTGAGTGAAGTCACATGATGAATTAACTCATCTTGGCTGGGTGTAGTGCAAACAAAAAAAAAAAAGCAGAAAACTGGACAACACTGCAAAATGCCTAATTCTGCCGTTCCATCCGCCATTCCACGATCGTGGAAAATCAGTAGCCCTATATAAAGTGTGGAAACCCAAATTGTGGTAAGACTTGAGAGAAAGTTGTGAAGAGAATGTGTGTGTGTGTGATTCAGGAGCCCTGGCTGTGTTAGTGCTGCAGTGCATAAGAGAATGTGTGTGTGTGATTCAGGAGTCCTGGCTGTGTTAGTAGTGCTGTGCATAAGAGAATGTCTCTGTGTGATTCAGGAGTCTGGGCTGTGTTAGTGCTGCTGTGCATAAGAGAATGTGTGTGTGTGATTCAGGAGTCCTGACTGTGTTAGTGCTGCTGTGCATAAGAGAATGTCTCTGTGTGATTCAGGAGTCCTGGCTGTGTTAGTGCTGCTGTGCATAAGAGAATGTGTGTGTGTGATTCAGGAGTGGGCTGTGTTAGTGCTGCTGTGCATAAGAGAATGTGTGTGTGTGATTCAGGAGTCCTGGCTGTGTTAGTGCTGCTGTGCATAAGAGAATGTGTGTGTGTGATTCAGGAGTCCTGACTGTGTTAGTGCTGCTGTGCATAAGAGAATGTCTCTGTGTGATTCAGGAGTCCTGGCTGTGTTAGTGCTGCTGTGCATAAGAGAATGTGTGTGTGTGATTCAGGAGTGGGCTGTGTTAGTGCTGCTGTGCATAAGAGAATGTGTGTGTGTGATTCAGGAGTCCTGGCTGTGTTAGTGCTGCTGTGCATAAGAGAATGTCTCTGTGTGATTCAGGAGTCCTGGCTGTGTTAGTGCTGCAGTGCATAAGAGAATGTGTGTGTGTGATTCAGGAGTCCTGGCTGTGTTAGTGCTGCTGTGCATAAGAGAATGTGTCTGTGTGATTCAGGAGTGGGCTGTGTTAGTGCTGCTGTGCATAAGAGAATGTGTGTGTGTGATTCAGGAGTCCTGGCTGTGTTAGTGCTGCTGTGCATAAGAGAATGTCTCTGTGTGATTCAGGAGTCCTGGCTGTGTTAGTGCTGCAGTGCATAAGAGAATGTGTGTGTGTGATTCAGGAGTCCTGGCTGTGTTAGTGCTGCTGTGCATAAGAGAATGTGTGTGTGTGATTCAGGAGTCCTGGCTGTGTTGGTACTGCTGTGCATAAGAGAATGTGTGTGTGTGTGAATCAGGAGTCCTGGCTGTGTTAGTGCTGCTGTGCATAAGAGAATGTGTGTGTGTGATTCAGGAGTCCTGGCTGTGTTGGTACTGCTGTGCATAAGAGAATGTCTCTGTGTGATTCAGGAGTCCTGGCTGTGTTAGTGCTGCAGTGCATAAGAGAATGTGTGTGTGTGATTCAGGAGTCCTGGCTGTGTTAGTGCTGCTGTGCATAAGAGAATGTGTGTGTGTGATTCAGGAGTCCTGGCTGTGTTGGTACTGCTGTGCATAAGAGAATGTGTGTGTGTGTGAATCAGGAGTCCTGGCTGTGTTAGTGCTGCTGTGCATAAGAGAATGTCTCTGTGTGATTCAGGAGTCCTGGCTGTGTTAGTGCTGCAGTGCATAAGAGAATGTGTGTGTGTGATTCAGGAGTCCTGGCTGTGTTAGTAGTGCTGTGCATAAGAGAATGTCTCTGTGTGATTCAGGAGTCCTGGCTGTGTTAGTGCTGCAGTGCATAAGAGAATGTGTGTGTGTGATTCAGGAGTCCTGGATGTGTTAGTGCTGCAGTGCATAAGAGAATGTCTCTGTGTGATTCAGGAGTCCTGGCTGTGTTAGTGCTGGTGTGCATAAGAGAGTATGTGTGTGTGATTCAGGAGTCCTGGATGTGTTAGTGCTGCTGTGCATAAGAGAATGTGTGTGTGTGATTCAGGAGTCCTGGCTGTGTCAGTGCTGCTGTGCATAAGAGAATGTGTGTGTGTGTGATTCAGGAGTCCTGGCTGTGTTAGTGCTGCAGTGCATAAGAGAATGTATGTGTGTGATTCAGGAGTCTGGGCTGTTTTAGTGCTGCTGTGCATAAGAGAATGTGTGTATGTGTGTGATTCAGGAGTCCTGGCTGTGTTAGTGCTGCTGTGCATAAGATAATGTGTCTGTGTGATTCAGGAGTCCTGGCTGTGTTAGTGCTGCAGTGCATAAGAGAATGTGTGTGTGTGATTCAGGAGTCTGGGCTGTGTTAGTAGTGCTGTGCATAAGAGAATGTGTGTGTGTGTGATTCAGGAGTCCTGGCTGTGTTAGTGCTGCTGTGCATAAGAGAATGTCTCTGTGTGATTCAGGAGTCCTGGCTGTGTTAGTGCTGCAGTGCATAAGAGAATGTGTCTGTGTGATTCAGGAGTCCTGGCTGTGTTAGTGCTGCAGTGCATAAGAGAATGTGTGTGTGTGATTCAGGAGTCCTGGCTGTGTTAGTAGTGCTGTGCATAAGAGAATGTCTCTGTGTGATTCAGGAGTCCTGGCTGTGTTAGTGCTGCAGTGCATAAGAGAATGTGTCTGTGTGATTCAGGAGTCCTGGCTGTGTTAGTGCTGCAGTGCATAAGAGAATGTGTGTGTGTGATTCAGGAGTCCTGGCTGTGTTAGTAGTGCTGTGCATAAGAGAATGTCTCTGTGTGATTCAGGAGTCCTGGCTGTGTTAGTGCTGCAGTGCATAAGAGAATGTGTGTGTGTGATTCAGGAGTCCTGGCTGTGTTAGTGCTGCTGTGCATAAGAGAATGTCTCTTGTGTGATTCAGGAGTCCTGGCTGTGTTAGTGCTGCAGTGCATAAGAGAATGTGTGTGTGTGATTCAGGAGTCCTGGCTGTGTTGGTACTGATGTGCATGCTCCCAGTAGACTGCTGTTCCTCATGCATTCTCATGGCTTTATATTCCAGTTTCCATATTGTGATGGAGCTCACAGCAAACACAATGACGAGACCGGAGACAATGTTGGACCTTTGATCATCAAAAAGAAGAATGTCTAAATACCTCACATTAGCGTGGCTGTCAAAACCTGCCAGTTTTCAAAATCTGCTGTTTTCTACACTTATTGTGGCAGGACAAAATGGAAGAAACAGTGTTCTTTTCTTGGTATTAAGTTTGATCAATAACTGTGTGTTGCTCCTTCTACTCAACAGGAATTGCGTACAACAGACTACTCTGTTGTGTCTTTGTAACTGTTTTCGATACATGAATTGTTAAAAGAATTACATTTTGAATAAATACATTTTTGGCGTTATGTGATCTTTGTTCAAAACGTTAAATCTGTCCTCTGTTGTAATAGCCTGGTCTTTATGTAGTATGGTTTTGTACACTATGCAGACAGATTTTTCCTTCCTAGCACAGGTCCCCTATGAGGGGTGAGCCGCTATAGCGGTTTTGCAGTTCAGGTGCATTACGGTATTAATACCGTTCCTGTTAATCTACACAGCAGATATTGTAATTCGGTATACAGCGGTTAACACTACCTTCATATTCCTATGAACAAAGTGAAGTACGACTCAGCTTTCTCACCTAGCCATCCACTTATACATGCTGTCAATCACCATCATCTCCTCCGTTTGGCTTTGCATTCTTCTACTGCAAACGTGCTTCTAAACCCAGCCATGATGTCTGAGGAAGATCTACTTGTGAAGCGATACTGTGTTCTGATAATGGCTTTGAAAGAACTCAACTAGCAGAGACAAGCCGCTGCAGCCGGACAGCCTGCTTCGTCTCACAATAGTGTTGTTTACCAGGTTATTTACAGTATTCACACTTTTTTAGGTAAGTGAAGTAATCTCTCTTTGTACAAACTCTATATGTGTAATAATCATTAGTAACTACATTGGAAGCTTACTTGCGCAACGTCACGTGGACTGTAGATATAAACCCGGTAACGTACGTCTTGGTAATAAAATACATTTAAGGGTGTTATATGTATTGGATTTACCCTATGCCAAAAATAAATAGCACTTTTCTGATCTTAAATAATTACAAATATTTGTAAATATTTGTTTTAAGCAGTATGACTGATCATTTCCTAATTCTGTTTTATTAAGTTAGCTATTTGTAAATTCAAATTGTTCTAACAAACTGCAGCACCCCGTTGTCTTGAGCAAAGTATAGATCTTAATAATCAAATAATCCATACTATGGCAATACAACATTTATATTGTACAAAAAAGCATTAAAATTGCCATGACTTTCTTCAGCTTCAGGTTATCGGAGATTGTATACCGGCTCATCCCTAGCCCCCATGAGATCAGGCCCTGCACACCCCCTGAATGAATCACACCATTGTGTTGTATGATGGTGCTGTCAGCACAGGCATGGGAAATGATCTCAAAGTACATATAGCTAACAAATAAAGAATTCCTCTAATCCAGTATGTATTACCATCACTTGGTAGATCTCACATTTTCACAAAACGCAGCGCCACCTCTGCAACGGTCTCCCTCTGGGGGCAAGTCCATCCTCCCCTCTTCCAAAACGCAGCACGACCTCTGCAACGGTCTCCCTCTGGGGGCAAGTCCATCCTCCCCTCTTCCAAAATGCAGCACCACCTCTGCAACGGTCTCCCTCTGGGGGCAAGTCCTTCCTCCCCTCTTCCAAAACGCAGCACGACCTCTGCAACGTTCTCCCTCTGGAAGCGTCCTTCCTCCCCTCTTCCAAAACGCAGCACGACCTCTGCAACGTTCTCCCTCTGGAAGCGTCCTTCCTCCCCTCTTCCAAAACTCAGCACACCTCTGGAATGTTCTCCCTCTGGGGGCAAGTGACGCTCACTTCCCAACGTCCTCATCCAGGAAGGTTCTCCAAGAGCCAGAGGGGACCCCCGGCCAAATCTGTCCTAACAGTCTATCACTCTAGGTTCCCTTGCATCAATGCTTCCAGCCTTGGAGGCTGATCGGTTCAGTCTCGCCTCTGTAAGGGCGGCTCTCCCTGAGCCAGGGGGAAGCCCTGTATTCTTTACTAACAGCTTGTTTTAATCTGTGCCAGTGTTCCTCTCTGGCGGCGGCTTTGCATGTTCATTTCCTTCTCTTTCAGCATTGCCCTGCTCTGCTTCGGAAGTGTGGCTGCGCCGACCTCCCTAAGCATACACTGTAAACCCCAAAGTCATTCTAAATAAATTAAATCAATTACATTAACTTAAAAATTCAAATGTTATTCGTTTTAAGTTATTTGAACATTCAAATTTACTTTAGTTGTTCAAACGTAAATGGTTTAAGTAGAAGGGGACTAGATTCCCATCAGCCCTTGCGGGACTGGCACAATTTATGTTTGGAATTGTTTGTTGTTTATTGTGTTGTTGTGTTTGCTTGTGTCTTGTGCCCCCACCTGCTCACTTACATGTGTTCACTTTGTGTTGTGTGTGGCCACCCTGGCTTGGTGGTCAGTCTGTGGATGTGACCTCCCTCCCTCCCTTCTCCCTCTGTCTACATCTCTGTATCACCCTGGTTCCAGCACTTGTGAATGCTACTTGTGAATGCGCATAAGCAGAAGTGCTGCACTGGCAGCTAATAAAGTAGTTTGTTGATTGCACATTCTGTTGCCTCAGCTAACGTTTTATTGTTTAAATGAAATAAAAATGTTCAAACTAACTTGACTATTAAAAAGTAAATCTAACTCAAATTAAGTTACATATATATACGTGTTATGAGTTTAGTCAGCCCCAGAGAAAGTTGTCGTAACAAAAACAAAATGAGTTGTTAAACTTAATTATATTAAGACGAGTTTACTAAAAAATTTTGAGTAAACTTTGACTTATCAGGGTTTACAGTGTAAGCGTTCCTTATTAGCCGGGGCGACTTCTCATGTAGAGCGTGTGGAAGCGACATCGTGGGAGAAGTACAGTCGTGGACAAGTACAGCGCAGTTAGAAGCAGAAAGGAGGAATTACATCTTTAAATCTGGAGTTGCTTTAATCAGAAAACATTGCGGCTTAAAGCCTTGCAGCTGCGTGTATTTTTCTGATAAGCTGAAACTCGGAGCAGCTGATTCAAATCCCGCTGCGTTCTGGGATACGGGGGAGGAGCGGAGCACGCAGCACAAACACAAACAAACAAAAGGCAGGCAGATTTCCCAGCGATAGCGTGTGGAAGCGACATCGTGGGAGAAGTACAGTCGTGGACAAGTACAGCGCAGTTAGAAGCAGAAAGGAGGAATTACATCTTTAAATCTGGAGTTGCTTTAATCAGAAAACATTGCAGCTTAAAGCCTTGCAGCTGCGTGTATTTTTCTGATAAGCTGAAACTTGGAGCAGCTGATTCAAATCCCGCGGCGTTCTGGGACACGGGGGAGGAGCGGCGCACGCAGCACAAACACAAACAAGCAAAAGGCAGGCAGACTTCCCAGCGACAGCGTGTGGAAGCTACATCGTGGGAGAAGTACAGTCGTGGACAAGTACAATGCAGTTAGAAGCAGTTTGAAAGCAGGTTGACAGCTGCAGAAGCTACACTAAACAAAAAAAATGGTCTTCAAGCCAGTAATCTGTGACAACTGCATGATGTGGGAAATCCGAGAAAACCCAACAGAGCTCAACCAAGTTTGTGTAAAGTGCCGCACGATCCAGGACTTGCTTCAGCGATTAAGCCTGCTAGAAAAGGAGATGGAGGAAATGAGACAGCAACAGGAGCTTGAGGAGCTGACACACCCACAATTCATGGAAGTCTGCACCCCTAGCAGACTGAAAGCCACCAGGGAGATGGAAGAGAGTCGAAACAGCTGGGTTCAGATAGGCAGAAGCAGGGAAAAAAAGAAACTTCGTCAAACACAACCACCAGAAATCCAGACAGCCAACACATTTGAGCCACTTCAACATTTAGATGACCAAAACCAACATCAAGAGAATGAAAGAAACAACACCCAGGACCCTATAAACAGTGCTGACCAGGCAGCAAAAAGAAGGGAGGTCATGATTTTTGGGGACTCCATACTGAGAAACACAGCAAGTTCAGTTCGCAGTTTGGACCCCCTTACTACAACAGTGTGCTGCCTTCCAGGAGCCTCAGTCAAGCACATCACTGAGAATGTGGACAGGCTCCTAGAACGAACAGGAGATGACCCGGTAGTAGTCGTCCACATTGGTACAAACAACATTGGAAGAGACAGGCCAAGATCCCTGCAAAACAAATTCAGAGAGCTAGGAAGGAAATTAAAAGACAAGACCAAAACTGTGGTATTTTCTGGGATACTGCCGGCGCCTTGCAAAGGACCATATGGACAGCTGGAAATACAAAATCAAAATGCATGGCTGAAATCGTGGTGCACACAGGAAGGCTTCACCTTTCTTGAACATTGGAGCACATTCTACAACAAGGACTATCTATACAGGTGGGACGGACTGCACTTAAACAGAAAGGGAACCAATCTACTCGGAGAAAGGATCCTTCAGGCGGTACAGAAGCATTTAAACTAGAAAGGAAGGGGGGAGAAAACAAAAAAACGGAAGGGAGACTACATCAAAACAAGGGCAACAACTCAGGTAAGACCACTATTAAATGTATTTATCTTAAAGTCTCAGAAACAAAATGTTAGAACTTGAAGCTACTGCACTAACAAGTAACAACGATGTGATAGGTGTTACAGAAACTTGGTTGTCTGAGAGTGATGGAGACGAATATAATATTAGTGGGTACACACTGTATAGGAATGACAAATGACTGCTTCCTAACGCAATTTGTCAAGGCACCAACTAGAGGGGAGGCATGCCTTGATTTAGTCTTTTCAAATAATGAAGACAGAATAACTAAAACAGAGGTCAGAGAGCCATTGGCAAACTCAGACCACAACATGGTCTCATTTGAAATATTTTTTAAAACCCCCAAAGTAATGACTAAAGCTAAGGTTTACAATTTTAGAAAAGCAAACTACGAAGGTATGAAACAGAGACTAATAGCAGTAGATTGGAGTAAAATAGAGAAAACATCCACAGAAAAAGGGTGGCTGTTTTTTAAAAATGTAGTACTAGAGGCACAAAACAATTACATCCCAAAAGTAGACAAATCTAAATCTAAAACAA
Organism: Acipenser ruthenus; assembly: GCF_902713425.1. Taxonomy (NCBI): domain Eukaryota; kingdom Metazoa; phylum Chordata; class Actinopteri; order Acipenseriformes; family Acipenseridae; genus Acipenser; species Acipenser ruthenus. Next base: position 14,328,895 of record NC_081211.1, read on the forward strand.
AATTGCCAAAATGGTTTAATAGATCAATTAAAAAAAATATTCAGCGAAAAAAGGCACTTTACAGAGCGTTTAAAAGGGACCAAAAACAAAGCACACAGAAAGAGTACTTGGAACTGCAAACACAAGTCAAAAAGGAAGTTAGAAAGGCCAAGAGAGAGATAGAAATCAATATTGCTAGGGGGCTAAAACCAATTCCAAAATGTTTTTCCAATATTCTAACAGCAAGAGAACATTCAAAGAGGAGGTTAAATGTCTAAGAGACACAAATGGCAAAACCATAGATGAAGAAAAAAAAATAGCAAATATATTAAATGATTACTTTTCACAGGTTTTTACAAAGGAGGACACGGACAACATGCCCCACATGTCGACCTGTTCCTATCCAATTTTAAATAACTTTAGCATAACAGAGGCAGAAGTGTTAAAGGGACTAGGAGCTCTTAAAATAAACAAATGGGCCAGATGAGATCCTCCCAATAGTACTCAAAGAAATGAAAGAAGTTATTTACAAACCGCTAACTAAGATCATGCAACAGTCTCTTGACACAGGGGTTGTACCAACAGACTGGAAAATAGCAAACGTAATACCAATCCACAAAAAGGGAGACAAAACCGAACCAGGTAACTACAGACCAATAAGCCTGAATTCTATTATATGTAAACTTATGGAAACTATAATAAGATCCAAAGTGGAAAATTACCTATATGGTAACAATATCCTGGGAGACAGCCAGCATGGTTTTAGGAAAGGGAGATCATGTCTAACTAACCTACTTGACTTTTTTGAGGATGCAACATTGAAAATGGATAACTGCAAAGCATACGACATGGTTTATTTAGATTTCCAGAAAGCTTTTGACAAAGTCCCGCATAAAATATTAATTCTCAAACTGAACGCAGTAGGGATTCAAGGAAATGCATGCACATGGATTAGGGAGTGGTTAACATGTAGAAAACAGAAAGTACTGATTAGAGGAGAAACCTCGAAATGGAGTGAGGTAACCAGTGGTGTACCACAGGGATCAGTATTAGGTCCTCTGCTATTCCTAATCTACATTAATGATTTAGACTCTGATATAGTAAGCCAACTCGTTAAATTTGCAGACGACACAAAAATAAGAGGAGTGGCAGACACTGTTGAAGCAGCAAAGGTCATTCAAAATGATCTAGACAGCATTCAAAATTGGGCAGACACATGGCAAATGAAATTGAATAGAGAAAAGTGTAAAGTATTGCATGCGGGCAATAAAAATGTGCATTATAAATATCATATGGGAGATAGTGAAATTGAAGAAGGGAACTATGAAAAAGACCTAGGAGTTTATGTTGACTCAGAAATGTCTTCATCTAGACAATGTGGGGAAGCTATAAAAAAGGCTAACAAGATGCCTGGATATATTGTGAGAAGTGTTGAATTTAAATCAAGGGAAGTAAAGTTAAAACTCTACAATGCATTAGTAAGACCTCACCTAGAATATTGTGTTCAGTTCTGGTCACCTCGTTACAAAAAGGATATTGCTGCTCTAGAAAGAGTGCAAAGAAGAGCAACCAGAATTATCCCGGGTTTAAAAGGCATGTCGTATGCAGACAGGCTAAAAGAATTGAATCTATTCAGTCTTGAACAAAGAAGACTACGCGGCGATCTGATTCAAACATTCAAAATCCTAAGAGGTATAGACAATGTCAACCCGGGGGACTTCTTTGACTTGAAAAAAGAAAAAAGGACCAGGGGTCATAAATGGAGATTAGATAAAGAGGCATTCAGAACAGAAAATAGGAGGCACATTTTACACAGAGAATTGTGAGGGTCTGGAACCAACTCCCCAGTAATGTTGTTGAAGCTGACACCTTGGGATCCTTCAAGAAGCTGCTTGATGAGATTCTGGGATCAATAAGCTACTAACAACCAAACGAGCAAGATGGGCTGAATGGCCTCCTCTCGTTTGTAAACTTTCTTATGTTCTTATGTTCTTATGTATCCACTATCCTTCTCTTCATTTCCCCTTGGGGGAAGTAACACTTCCTAGCCTTGGATGCCGATCTGTCTGGTCTCACCTCAGCGAGCAAAGGGGAACGCTGAGTAACACTTCCTAGCCTTGGAGGCCCATCGGTCTGGTCTCATCTCCGCGAGCGAAGGGGAAAGCTGAGTAACACTTCCTAGCCTTGGAGGCCGATCGGTCTGGTCTCACCTCCGCGAGCGAAGGGGAAAGCTGATCATCTTCCTAAAGTCACAAGCACATCGTTCCTATTTGAAGTCCCAGGGCTTTACTCCACGCAGCTCTGTGAAATTACTGTTAAAAAAAAAATACAAATCTAATTCACCTTTACCATAGTGTGTGTGTTTTTCATATAGGAAAATTTGAGACCTATGAAATGATGGCAGCATATATCAGATAAGATCTACTTTACTTATTTTGTTAGCACCATGTACGAGAGCTTACATCAAGGTAGTATGTCCACAAAATAACCCCAAGCAGCTAACGATAGCATTCATGTAAATTTATGCCTCTGCCCCCCCCCCCCCCCCCCCAAAAAAAAAAACCCTGGTTCACACACAGCCGTTGGCGAATTTCAGTTCACTGTCACGCCGATCAGAGGCTTTTCACAATTATGTTTTCGTGGCAGCATGGATGGCCTTGCAGCAGCCCTGAAGTGAATAAACGGGACCTCTTTATACCTGACGCCCCGCTGGAACACACCTACCTGCTGATTAGAGTCCACACGGCTTTGCAGCAGCCTTGAAGTGAATAAACGGGACCTCTTTATACCTGACGCCCCGCTGGAACACACCTACCTGCTGATTAGAGTCCACACGGCCTTGCAGCAGCCCTGAAGTGAATAAACGGGACCTCTTTATACCTGACGCCCCGCTGGAACACACCTACCTGCTGATTAGAGTCCACACGGCCTTGCAGCAGCCTTGAAGTGAATAAACGGGACCTCTTTATACCTGACGCCCCGCTGGAACACACCTACCTGCTGATTAGAGTCCACACGGCCTTGCAGCAGCCCTGAAGTGAATAAACGGGACCTCTTTATACCTGACGCCCCGCTGGAACACACCTACCTGCTGATTAGAGTCCACACGGCCTTGCAGCAGCCCTGAAGTGAATAAACGGGACCTCTTTATACCTGACGCCCCGCTGGAACACACCTACCTGCTGATTAGAGTCCACACGGCCTTGCAGCAGCCCTGAAGTGAATAAACGGGACCTCTTTATACCTGACTCCCCGCTGGAACACACCTACCTGCTGATTAGAGTCCACACGGCCTTGCAGCAGCCCTGAAGTGAATAAACGGGACCTCTTTATACCTGACGCCCCGCTGGAACACACCTACCTGCTGATTAGAGTCCACACGGCCTTGCAGCAGCCTTGAAGTGAATAAACGGGACCTCTTTATACCTGACGCCCCGCTGGAACACACCTACCTGCTGATTAGAGTCCACACGGCCTTGCAGCAGCCCTGAAGTGAATAAACGGGACCTCTTTATACCTGACGCCCCGCTGGAACACACCTACCTGCTGATTAGATTCCACACGGCCTTGCAGCAGCCCTGAAGTGAATAAACGGGACCTCTTTATACCTGACACCGTGCTGGAACACACCTACCTTCTGATTAGCCACACTTGGTAATCACACACAGCAGGCAGGCTCTCCCAGGAACGTCAGGTACTTCATTATTTACATACATTTTTAGCATTATCAAATGTGTTTGTACACTGTTATTGATATAAACTGGTCTCTATAGCATTATCAAATGTGTTTTACACTGTTATTGATATAAACTGGCCCATATAACATTATCAAATGTGTTTGTACACTGTTATTGATATAAACTAGTCCCTATAGCATTATCAAATGTGTTTGTACACTGTTATAGATATAAACTGGTCTCTATAGCATTATCAAATGTGTTTTTACACTGTTATATATATAAACTGGTCTCTATAGCATTATCAAATGTGTCTTTACACTGTTATAGATATAAACTGGTCTCTATAGCATTATCAAATGTGTTTTTACACTGTTATAGACTGGTCTCTATAGCATTACAGGTGCATTTATGCTCTTATTGTTTCACAGGAATTGTCTTCAGGCTCCAGATAATCTTCAGAAACATGTAAACACTACTCTTAAAACCCTGGCTGTCATTTGAATGGTTAACATGACCAGGTGTGCTGCAGCTATAGCTAGTGTAGCCTGCCAGGTAGGGTTGTTCTTAAAGCTGCCAGAAGAGGGCAGAACTGGTCTATTTTACAATAGGAAGATCAAATGCATTTCCACCAATGTACAGAACCTTCTTGTCTGGAATCTTTGAAAATAAATCCCTATCATGTACAAATAAATGAGGGATTTTTTAAGTAAGACTAACACACGTTTCTCATATTTTTAGATGTATTTTTAGTAAGCCTTAAGCCGAGGGTACACGAGTATACATGTTGCTAGAAAAATGTAGAGAGAGATATACTTTTTTTGTAGAAAGTGATGTGCAAGCTACAGGTTTAAGGCAACTTTGTTGCAAGCAGCTGTGTCAAAGGACTGCTGATTTTGTAGAAGCAACATTACATCATAGAATAAATCAGCCAATCAAAGATGTGTTTTCAGTAACATTTTGACTCAAATAAAGGCTTTCATTTAATACAACTTAATAGTAATGGATAAAGCGAGTCCTACTTTTTGTTTAAAGCCGTTTGAACATTGCAGTTCAGCAGATGCAATTTGAAAATATTGTTACACACAGTTACCGATATCTGATTTCTTGAAAAAAAAATCCTCACCTGGCATAAGGAATTAGGAATTCTGTTCAAAATCAGTGGATAAACACCGGAAAACACCGGAAAAGCTGTGGAAATGGTTAATCAATTCACATTGACTTTACCCTTTTCCCATTAAAAAATAAAACCAACTACAAAAATAATAATAAATACATTTCTCAGTGTTGCTGGGCAATGTCCCGCCTTCCTGACTTGTATCTATCAGTGATTCGTTCTGAATACTTTAAACCCGCCCCAACTACTGAGTGACAGGACATTCCTACATTTCTATTGGAGACTCCGCTTGCGCAGAGTAAACGAAAACACTAATTTCATACATTATATCAAAAACGAAAGCCCCCCCCCCAACCCCCCCCCAAAAAAAAAATGATTTACATAAAACTCGAAAATAGCTAAAAATAAGCATCGAAAAATACAATTAATAAAACCCGAAAACGTCACAGCAAACATAGCTAACACGGTTTGACCCATAGGTCTTCTACATGGATGAAGGCTATATTTACATCCTGAGCCATTAAAAAAAAACAAGGAATAATAAACCACAGTAGTGACGTCAAAATGGCATATTGATCTTGAAGATTATACTTGACCTTCGACCCATATTTGACTCCTGTGCACCCCAAGACCACTTTCAAACAAAATGTCTCATTTTAAATCACTCAATAACACCCACAATTCATGTTTCTTAGGCATTTTAACAAATATGTCTCTGAAGATGTACAATCATCCTTCACCAACGGCAGCACCAAGCGAACGAGACAAATAATCTCCGACTCTGACAGCGACTAAAAAATAAAATAAAAGGCATACCCCACTGAAACACATTTTATTTAAAAATAAACTAGTCCCCTTAACACACATTTCTTGTGTTTTTGTGACAATTGTAAGTCGCCCTGGATAAGGGCGTCTGCTAAGAAATAAATAACAATACTAATAATCTGGCTGTGACCCATACCTGCCTAACCTCCCGATTCTCTACTGAGTCTCAAGGCCTCTGAGATCTGTCAACGATCTCCGGGTAACTGAGTTTATTATCGCTGACCATAATTAAATACCAGCCCAGATTTCACTTAAGGCAGGAGGGTTCTAATTCACTAAAAAGTCCCTCCCTGCTAGCGCTATCATTGGCTGCTTCAAGGATTTATAAAAAAAAAAAAATTGAAAGCGATCGGTGGAATCACTCCAGTTCAGAACATCAATCATGTTCTTTTAATGGACACTTGAAACAACCAATGATAGCAGGGATCTCGATTTAGCTGTCCATTCAGAGTTATTAAAAATCATAATAACCAGCAATCTGGACTCCTACTTAAACATTCAGACCCTATTGCTGTTGTGTCTGACACTGCCATTAAGCAGTGCTGCTTGTGAGCGTGGGGGGGGGGGGGGGGGGGGGGACACTGAATCCTTTGATCCTGAACCCAGCATCCTTGACAGGGGTGCAAATCGCTTTGCAAGTTTAGCACCAGAAAGCCTACTGGTGCTAAATTATTCAATGCCGCCCTAATCAAGCCTCCCTTACAATGACACAAACCTTCTCTCCTGTGTGTATGTGTGATGAGTGTGGGAGGTCATTTGAGTAGTCCTAATGAGAAACTATTGTCATCTATGATTGCTAAGGAATAATAATAATAATAATAATAATAATAATAAATTAAACATGTCTACTGGATGCAGAATGTAATGTTGCTCGCGCTGTATGAGGTACCCTGGCGCTAGAATCTAGCTTCAGATTTACACCCCTGATCCTTGACATCCTAGTTGTTTGAATTGTCGGAGGAGGAGGAGGTGGAGCTAGACAGTGACTTGGAAGATGACCCTTAATTTTGGTGAGTACCAAACCATTCCTACTGGTACCCCTGTGAGAACCTAATGATACCTAATGAAGTCATGTGTACCCTTGATTATAACCATATGTAAAAAGCACTTCTTTCAGCATCCACAGAATTGGTAACAACTGACAAATATATTTGAGTCTTGCTAAATCTTTCTCCAAAAATTAGGTCAAAGAAATTTGGAATGAACATTCTAAATCAGCGGTTCTCACTCTGTGGTCCGCCGGCTTCCTTCAGGGGGTCCGTGGAAAGGCTATGATTACAGAAAGGAAGAGGCAGCATAGTTTATAGAGCCATTGCAAACCCAAAATTTGTGACCTTAAAAACTCCGCTACAGAAGCAGGAAGAAAATGCATACATGGAGAATACCTCCAAGTTAAAAAAAAGGGTCAAACTCTTCATCATATGTAGTTTTGGAGTGTCTAAATGTATACACTTTCCGTGTATTGCGGTCACATGCACACTCAACACAGCAGCTGGTAAAGTAAGGGATAACACACAACAGGGCGTGTGTTGTGTTGCATTAACATACTGCTGTAGTTGGGTTGGAGGCACGAAGTGAAGCACAAGCCCTGGAGTGTTATAACGCTTATAAAACAGATACAATCAAAAATAAAAAGTGTTTTTATTTTTTAAAAAAACTAAGTTTTATTATATATCCTTCCACTTTGGAGACAAAATAGTCCCCCAAACAAGGTTCTATTTGTTGTAAACATTAAACTGGAGGTTTCAATATTTCCATTTATTGTAATAAATTCAAATTAATGAAGTCTCCATGGTGGTCTCAATCGCTCCGTAAACAGAGCTGACATAACTCCCAATGTTAGCCTTGGTAATGACCAAGCATTTAAAAATGCCAATCATGTATTTTTGTTGATAATGAAAAGATGCAGAAAAGGAGGCAAAGACAAAGTTCACTTCCATGCCTTACTACTTCTGACCTGGAGAAACTAATAGAAAAATACTGTAAAAGACCTCTCACACCAATATGTATATTTATTGCGAGTTTAATATGTTGTGTATTGAATTTATTAACTGAACTGTGCTTCGGCAAAGATAAGTTCCGCTGTGCATTGTACAGTACTATAGAACTGCAGGGTAAAAAAATCCAATCAGCCAATCAGTGTGCAGCATCCAAACATTCAGTTTTATAAGATTATAGCGGGAGATTCATAGCTCCGACTGTGCTGGTAACTCATGGATGTATTTTAACCACAGAGTATTAATTAACATAAATCAATTTCTGCTGAAATTATCAATTTAAAAATAAAACCTGTTTTTTCCATCTCCGTAAATTTGTGTTAATGAAAATTAAACTAGAACCGTTCTTTGAAACTCCAATTTTAAAATAACTTTGCTCACAGAAACAGGCCCACCCATCGCATTAAAACAAAGAAAGGTAAGTCTTAGAGGGCGGTGCACAATTGGTCGAGCGCTGCCTGGGTAGGGAGGGATTCAGAGGGTCGGCAGGGCAATCCACGGTTCACCGTGCACCAGCGATCCCTGTGGCTGATAGGGCGCCTGCTGGTCTGCAGTGGTTATTATAGTGTGTGGTTTTTTTTTTAATGTGCTTATTTTTCAGTCAACTATACTGTTTATTGTGTGGTCCGCCGAGATAAAAAAAAAAACAAAAAAAACAGGTGGTCCTCGAACAAAAAAGTTTGAGAATCACTTTTCTAAATGATCGCAGGTAGAAAGACTGTGCTGCCACCTACTGGTCACATTTTAAACATTCATGGTTTCTGGTCTTACTCCAATGTCATATGATGGATTGAGTTTATCCAGTCCCATGTATGATTTGCTAAAATAGGGTATCAATCGACTCGGCAAGTCAGACTTCTTTCCAAAGCCAGGACACCAATGCTTAACAGATTTAACGCATTTTTCTAGAAACAAAATGTAATTTTTTTTTTTGTTTTAAAACAAAAAGATTAGAAGAACCAACGGAGTAAAGATGTTGAGTTGGTGGGGCTGGCCGAGTTGAAAGGTCACATTGTCACATGAATAGAATGAGGAAGATAGTTCAGTCCCAGCAATGAAGCTTTTCTAAAGCAGCTCTGTGCAGGTAAAGGCAGATTTAGATGGTATAGTGTCTGTACCAGTAGGTGGAGCTGTGGATCAGCTTACAGTATTTCCAGAGCTGCAGAACACTGCACTGGATATTGTGTTCAGTATGTTCTGTACAGCAATGAGCATCATGCACAATGTATACACAAGTATCGGGACAGAGGAATAATGCATATCTTGGTATCCTTGAATACATATTCATCCTCTCAGATGCACTGCAATGAGCAAATCTGATGGACCGTCTCCATCAAAGACTAGCATCGCGTCTCCACCAGTGGCGCATGTGTTGATCCTGTAGATAGTGGGGTGATACAATAGATAGCAAACAGCAGCATATATAAAATAACGTAGAGGTGATTTACGATAGGGCTGATATCCACTCTACCCACGAGTGGCTGGCTGCTCTCAGCTTGGATTAGATGGCCTTTACTATATTTTCTATAGGATATTGTTAAATAGGAACAGTACAGCTAATTTTAATGTGACATTATTTCTATCTGATACAAAAAAAAACATGTCAGGTGTATCAGATCAGTATCAGGGTCTACGATATGTTACCTTTAATCAGCAAGCTGAGTCAGGTAAAGCAGGCAAGGAATAACCCACTCCCCAACCCAGTCCCACAATGGTGGAATATAAACAGATGAGGCAGCCCCAGGTTTTCATCCAGGAGGACTGGCTTCTGTCTTATTCAGTCCAGTCTGAAATGTGTTTAGAAGTCTAGCTGTCTCAACAGACGGCAATGACCATTGGCTCTGCATTTCAATGCTGGGACCCTCTGACCCGTCCTCTTATGTACACTAGAAGCCTCAGTGCCCGGCTCCTTTCCCCTGATAGGCTCTGTACTCTCCCCCTCCCCCTCGTGTTCATCAGCTTCATCGACTGCCACAGCCCAGCTCAGCAAACAGATATGTGGACCCCCACGCAGAGTGCCGGGATTGTTGTGATCACTCTGCATCCCCGAGAGAGCCCATCATCCTGACTCCTCTGGCAGCCTCCCACACTCACTATCCAGCCTGATCCTTCACAGCTATAGCACTGCACCTCAGGCTACCAGTATCTCCAAACCTGAATCTGCCATTAACACATTATGATAACTTCTTATCTCCCTGTTTCCTATCAGCAGCTTCTGTCCAATCTCCCTTCAAGCAATGCTTTAACACGTTTCTGTAAGTGCTAAATACACCCTTAGAGATTGCTTACTTGCTAAGGGGTATATTTGTAAAGCCTTTACCCCAGACTTTATAATTAACTCCTATTTTTGGAAAGGAGAAAAACAATACTAGGACCAAACTGAAAAATACGAAACCTGGAGAGCTGTTTCTTAGTTCTGTTGCTTCTGGAGAAGTTACTTAGTTCTGGAGAAAATGCCTTTGATTTGCACTGCCAAGTAATAGAGGACTGGGAGCTCACCATCGTTCATTAAACATACACAGTTATAGAGTTTTACAGTGATAATAATAATAATAGTGTAGTGTTGCAGTTCAGGTATCTGCCAGCAGGAGGGGATACTGAGTTTTGCTCTGTCTGGACTGTGGAGTGTAAGTCTTTGTAGTAAATGAGTTCAAATATGTTTTGTTTGTCAGAATACATAGTAACATTGTACCAATGTTGGATCTTTATTGAGAGAATGAAATCTAATAATTAAGTTTAAAGTGATTGTAGCTATCAAAATAATTCCATGAATCTAACCTCCTGTGCATCATTGCACGTGTCTCAAATGTCCAGTTTTGAAAGAAACACGTTACTGTAAACATGTATTTTTTATTTTAAATCATGACATCTGGTACTGCACTTGGCTAAAGAGATCTCTGTTTGCAAGCCGTGCTTTCAGTTAGTCATCAATTACTTGGTCACCTGCAGGGTGAAATTGTCCCCACCCCTTCAGTGTCTTCTTTCCAGCTGCTTTCTGTAAAGACTGCTTTCAGACCTTCAGTTATACGCATCATGCACATGGGAAGGATCCTACACAAAAATCACTCATTATCATATAATAGACGTATACCCTCAACTCAACACCACACGACCATCATGACAGTAAAAACAGACACAATGAAGCAAATCAGCAGATGTGTCAGCCGCATGAAGAGCACAGCGTGTGGTTTTCACTAACTCTACTGTGCAGAATAAATACATTCTTTTCTATGGGTAAATATCGGGACTTTCTTCCTATGCATCGGGACTTGGGGCATTTGCTTGGAAATCAGGACTGTCCTGACCATATAGGGACTGTTGGCATGTATGCACTATCCTGTGCAGGGTTTACTGACTGGTAAAAGCAGGTAACCTTGAAGACAGGTTCACTGTAACTATAAAACATTCCTAGCATTAACCCTTTCTTCTGCATGCCATTGCGCTCTTGCAGAACTGCCTGGCTGGACATATTTACCCCATGAGATCATCCTAACCTCGCCTACTGAAAACTCAGAGCGCCGTTCTGCTAGTGGAAAAAAACAGAACGAGTGAAAACAGGAAAGGGAAGCGTGGCCTTTGATCTGCGGCTCCTGTTTCTCTCCTAGACTGCCGATAACTCTGAAAGATGCCCATGTGATCACCAAGCTTCAGTCACTCTTCCATCTGCTTGTGGAGAGTAAACACTGCACACAGAGAGCATGAAAGAGAGGGAGACAGACGAGAGAGCGCACTGAAGCTTAGAACTACAGAGCTTTATAGTGTGCCAATGGCACAGCATGCAGTTACTAGGTAACCTTGTAACCCATGCATACTGCGTCAAAGTAACCATGCCATTTCTACCTTAGGTTTAAGAGGATGATTACATAAACTAGGGGTTTTAATCTTTGATATTTTCTTTTAATCGATTAATCACCCCATCTGGACAATTAATGAATCAATTAATCACACCCATTTGCTGTAATATGCAATTGCAGTGAAAGACAACTAAAAGTATCACTTGGTATTAATGCTATTTTTTGCAAGCATTTATTAATAACACCTAAGTCCCTCTCTGCAGTAATTGTCGACACCAGCTCAGGAGAACTGAAGGTCAGTTTGATCCTCCGATCCCTAACCCAATCGCCTCTTTACTAGGAACTCCACAGCAGATGTCAGGGAGCTACCGGCCTCTGGAGCACAAAGACCAGCCCTGCGGGTGTCTGCATATGTAATGGCCGGTAGGATCCGCTGTAGCATGATGATGAAAAATAGTCCCTGCCTCCCTAACTGTGCGAGATCCTTCGAAGACCAGCAGCTTCACACAGGCAGGACGTGAACCTGCGCTCCCCTGACTGTATAACAAACACTGCACACCACGCACTTCACACAGGCAGGACGTGAACCTGCGCTCCCCTGACTGTATAACACTGCACACCATGCACTTCACACAGGCAGGACGTGAACCTGCGCTCCCCTAACTGTATAACACTGCACACCATGCACTTCACACAGGCAGGACGTGAACCTGCGCTCCCCTGACTGTATAACACTGCACACCATGTACTTCACACAGGCAGGACGTGAACCTGCGCTCCCCTGACTGTATAACAAACACTGCACACCACGCACTTCACACAGTCAGGACGTGAACCTGCGCTCCCCTGACTGTATAACACTGCACACCATGCACTTCACACAGGCAGGACGTGAACCTGCGCTCCCCTGACTGTATAACACTGCACACCATGCACTTCACACAGGCAGGACGTGAACCTGCGCTCCCCTGACTGTATAACAAACACTGCACACCACACACTTCACACAGGCAGGACGTGAACCTGTGCTCCCCTGACTGTATAACACTGCACACCACGCACTTCACACAGGCAGGACGTGAACCTGCGCTCCCCTGACTGTATAACAAACACTGCACACCATGCACTTCACACAGGCAGGACGTGAACCTGCGCTCCCCTGACTGTATAACACTGCAAACCACGCACTTCACACAGGCAGGACGTGAACCTGCGCTCCCCTGACTGTATAACAACCACTGCACACCATGCACTTCACACAGACAGGACGTGAACCTGCGCTCCCCTGACTTTATAACAAACACTGCACACCACGCACTTCACACAGGCAGGACGTGAACCTGCGCTCCCCTGACTGTATAACAAACACTGCACACCATGCACTTCACACAGGCAGGACGTGAACCTGCGCTCCCCTGACTGTATAACAAACACTGCACACCATGCACTTCACACAGGCAGGACGTGAACCTGCGCTCCCCTGACTGTATAACAAACACTGCACACCATGCACTTCACACAGGCAGGACGTGAACCTGCGCTCCCCTGACTGTATAACAAACACTGCACACCATGCACTTCACACAGGCAGGACGTGAACCTGCGCTCCCCTGACTGTATAACAAACACTGCACACCATGCACTTCACACAGGCAGGACGTGAACCTGCGCTCCCCTGACTGTATAACACTGCACACCATGCACTTCACACAGGCAGGACGTGAACCTGCGCTCCCCTGACTGTATAACAAACACTGCACACCATGCACTTCACACAGGCAGGACGTGAACCTGCGCTCCCCTGACTGTATAACACTGCACACCATGCACTTCACACAGGCAGGACGTGAACCTGCGCTCTCCTGACTGTTTAACAAGCACTGCACACCATGCAGTGGCCCTGCTTTTACCAGGTCACCTTTGTTCTACTAAGTTTTTTTACATTATAATTATTTTTTATAGAACAATTACTCCAAACTCTGAACAAATAACTAAATAATTATGATCTGTTTACAGGATTTTATGAGAATCCCACTTGAATACTGGTCAAAACAGCTGAAATCTAGGCCAGCCCAAGTGTAGCAAGTCTCCTTGGAGCACAGTGGAATCATGGGTAAGTCCGGTCGGCCCAATGGTAAATTATCATCACAATCAGAAGCCTAATTCCACTCACCTTTGCTGGTGTGGGTCCCTACAAAGACAGCAAGCAGGTTCAAAGTTAAACAGCTGTATTGAGCAAGTGTTTTAAATTGTGGGATAGCAGATACCTGCACTGCATGCTGTTACTGCTACAGTGCTCCCCTTTATCATGCTGCACTCAGGAGCCATTGGTAAGAGACCATGCCGTTTGTGTTCTGCATTGTAATGAGAATACAAGTGCTGGTGGAGTGGCATATTTGGGCAAATGGGAACTATGGCCGTACCATGCCTTAATAATAATAATAATAATAATAATAATAATAATAATAATAATAATACAGCAGAGAGTCAATTATCCTAACTAATTGGGAATGATACTAGTTCATGTAATCGATTTGTATCCACTATGTAACACAATTTTTGTTCCTGGGTAGTAAGTGTTATTTCCTAATTGCTTATGCCTCAAAAGTATAGAAAATGGCTATTATTCCCCACAAACTTTGCTTTTGTGACCAGGACAGTGATATTTTGAAATTTACCTATTTCCAATGAGAAAACGGGCGAATTTGTGTCTCTTCGTTCACAAAGTCAGAAAAAAACAACATATGAATCCAAATTAACATGTATTTATACTAAAGTAATACAAAAATGACTACAAAAGATTTAGAAGTGAGTAGTTTTTCGAGATTTACGATTATACTGTAAATCACTTTCACGAATCAGCCCCCAAATGTAGTCTCCCATCATGTTCTCGTTATACTGTCCTTGGTAGCGGCGTTCAAAGTCCAGTATATCCTGGTGGAAGCGCTCACCTTGCTCCTCCGAGTACGCTCCCATGTTCTCCTTGAATTTATCAAGATGAGCATCAACGATATGGACTTTGAGGGACATCCTACAGCCCATTGTGCCGTAGTTCTTCACCAGAGTCTCAACCAGCTCCACATAGTTTTCGGCCTTGTGATTGCCCAGGAAGCCCCGAACTACTGCGACAAAGCTGTTCCAAGCCGCTTTCTCCTTACTAGTGAGCTTCTTGGGGAATTCATTGCACTCCAGGATCTTCTTTATCTGTGGTCCGACGAAGACACCGGCTTTGACCTTTGCCTCAGACAGCTTAGGGAAGAAGTCTTGAAGGTACTTGAAGGCTGCCGACTCCTTATCTAGAGCTCTGACAAATTGTTTCATAAGGCCCAATTTGATGTGCAGTGGTGGCATCAGCACCTTCCGGGGGTCCACCAGTGGCTCCCACTTGACGTTGTTCCTCCCCATAGAGAACTCGGTCCGCTGTGGCCAGTCCCACCTGTGGTAGTGCGCCTTGGTGTCCCTGCTGTCCCAAAGGCAAAGATAGCAGGGAAACTTGGTAAAACCGCCTTGGAGACCCATCAGGAATGCCACCATTTTGAAGTCTCCTATGACCTTGATGCCATCTCAGAAAAATGCAGATATGTATCCACTTAGGCAGCTGGAACTAAACTGAACTGATGGGCTTAAGGCCCCTGTATTTATACTACTATTTATATTACTGGAAAGTTCTAGAAAGTTCTAGAAGTTACTCCATGTTTACTCAGCACTGAATCTATCTGGAATGTTCTGGAAAATAGGTAAATTTCAAAATATCACTGTCCTGGTCACAAAAGCAAAGTTTGTGGGGAATAATAGCCATTTTCTATACTTTTGAGGCATAAGCAATTAGGAAATAACACTTACTACCCAGGAACAAAAAAATAAATAAATAATTGTTACACGGTGTTTTTTATAACAATTACTGTACCTTTAATAATGTACAGGATAGAGTTAACATACACAAGTACCTACTGATGATATACAGCTAGTAACCTATTCTATCACATGAAGCATACACAATTACAAAGCTTTACAAATCATTAAATGAATGCAATTCAGTAAAACTTTAAGTTAAGTTAATGAAATACTATAATTAAACGTACCATATACCAAACTTTGAAAATCATCAAAGAATACAATTCAGTACAAGTTTGACACATTACAGAACTTTGGGAATCATGATTAAACTTCAAAAATGCAATAAAATGTTTCTATACTTTGATACTTGCTGTTAAGGCATTGTAATAACGTGCAATTGAAATGAATGAAATAAAAGTTCTTAGCTGCTCAATAACATAGTCAGGATCTCCAGCCCTAACTGATGAAATAGAAAAAAAATCAAGAATGAGGTGACTGCAGCAATTTAAAGCACACAGTGCTCCGTCTACGGTGTTGGTGGTCTGAATAATTCTGTAACTTTCACTGACCTCAGTCTGCTGGTCCTTTTTTTGGCAGCTAAATCCCAGAGCTGTTTTAGCAGCAGAAGCTGTGTGCGTAATACACCACATGTAATACACCACACGTGATACACCACGTGATTATATGTGCGTTCAGTTGATTAGACAGTACGGTATCAAAGATCGGATCATTGACTCTCTACTGTAATAATAATAATAATAATAATAATAATAATAGTATGATGTCGCTGTGACGGGGTACACCCCGCCCCTGTGCATATTATGTGCATATTATGTTTTGTATTATTTTGTATTTGTATTATTATTTAAAACGTATTGTTTAATTGGTAAAACACGTTGTTATGGTACAGCGTGGATGGGGTTATAATGCTCCATCCAGATAAAATCATGAGAATGCGTGGCAACAGCGAGTGCTTCTTGATAAACTGGCTGTTGATCATGCAGATGATAAAACCCGTGCCGAATGTGACAGAGGGATAAACTAGGTAATTAATAGCCAGGTAATCCCTCTGTCGCAATTTAAAAACCTGCAGCTTTGGCTGCACGGTGGGTGAGTGTGTTCAGAGTGGAGAACGGGAGAGACGTGAGTGAAACAGAAACTAAAAACGTAATAATTGCTACTCGTGCTGGATTTGGACCAATACTTGTTTGTTTGCTGTATTGTCTGTTTGTTTTGGCCATCGTGCCTTTTTGTTTTGGAAAGTGTTTTGTTTTTATTTATTAATAAAATGCGCAAGCAGCGCATTCATACCTCGCAGTCCTCACTGTCTGTGTGTCAATTCTCTTCCTGGTGTGACGTCACCACGCAAGCTATCCGTGACATACGGTATCAGAAAGTGGGAAACAGCGCTCCACAGACTCAGGCCGGGAACAGTACTGCGGGGACACAGTTTTGTATTTTGTGATGAGGATTTTTTTTTTTTTGGTAAGAGGATGGAGGAGGGTCTGTGGTGCCTGCACTGTGCAAAGGTGGGGCACTACACCGGTGACTGTTTTTTCCAGGATGGAAAGGAAGGGCCACCTATCCACAAAAAAAGGAAGCAGCTTGTACCAGCTCCAGCGGCAAAAATGGAGGTGGCTGAGGAGGCCCCAGTGGATGGGAAGACTAAGTGTTCACAGCTCAAGACTCTGACGTGTTTGGTACGTCAAAGCAGTCCACTGCCTAAAATCCTTTCCTTTGATTGCATAGTAATAAAACCACACAATGGCGACTGAAATAACATTTAACCCCTTTTCAATGTGAAATCTCACAAGATCTTAAATTAAACAGTGTGCTGTTGATGGCAATGTGATTATTATTATTATTATTTATTTCTTAGCAGACGCCCTTATCCAGGGCGACTTACAATTGTTACAACATATCACATTATACATTATTTCACATATCACATTATTTTTACATACAATTACCCATTTATACAGTTGGGTTTTTACTGAAGCAATCTAGGTAAAGTACCTTGCTCAGGGGTACAACAGCAGTGTCCCCCACTGAGGATTGAACCCACAACCCTCCGGTCAAGAGTCCAGAGCCCTAACCACTACTCCACACTGCTGCCCTAGATAATGTGACTAGATAATTTCCATTCATCGTGATTATCAAATGGTTCGATTTGTATTGTATTTACTGTATTTTAAAATGAATACGATAAGTAGTATCATAGCAATACAATATCATAAATGCCATAGTAAACAATAATAATCTCTGCAGCCTTAGTGGGCACTCAGAGAGTATTAACCCTTGATTTTCTTTGAAAGGTGTCTATGGGATCTTCAGTGTCATGGTGCTGATGTGTTCATACCCTTCCTCAACTGCTAAGCAAGCTTCAGAGTGAAGCCACTCCTTCTCGTGCAGCTGCCAGGGGGCTGAAGAATCACGGGGAGCTCTTATTAACAAACACGGCTCTGTACTGCCCAGGGTCTGTGCTGCGATTGTACACAACCTCATGCTGTGTGTGAATTCAGAACCGACCCGTTCTACACTGTGATTGTACACAACCTCGTGCTGTGTGTGAATTCAGAACCGACCCGTTCTACACTGTGATTGTACACAACCTCGTGCTGTGTGTGAATTCAGAACCGACCCGTTCTACAATGTGATTGTACACAACCTCATGCTGAGTGTGAATTCAGAACCGACCCGTTCTACAATGTGATTGTACACAACCTCATGCTGTGTGTGAATTCAGAACCGACCCGTTCTACAATGTGATTGTACACAACCTCGTGCTGTGTGTGAATTCAGAACCGACCCGTGCTACAATGGCTTTGCTGAACCATTGGGCAGTTTCTACAATTGTGCAGCTCTTATAAGCACCTAAACAAAGTAGAATATCCATTAGGAATTAGTTTTTGAATAAAAAAAATGCATTCTTATGAAACTGCTTCTGTGTCAGTTTTCAATGAGCAATGCCTCCCCGGACACACAAGCAGACCAAGGATATGATGATTGTGAGTTTCATCATTTCCAGTAAATCCCTGAAGATAAGGGGATTCGGGAAGCAGCTTTGTATTGGCTCTGGTGCTCCTGCGGGTCAGACAGGCAAAGCGTCAGGCACTGTTTCTCCTCATTGCACTACAGCAGACTACTAGCCAGGTGCTCGGACACCTGCAGGGCTGGCCTTTGACCTCTAGAGGCCAGTAGCTCGCCAACATCCGCGCTCGAGTTCCTGGATGAAGAGGCAATTGGCTTGGTCGTAGAATCGGAGGACGGCCATTGACCCGATTAGTTCTCCAGAGCTATTGTGGGGAATTACTGAGTTTGTGAACGTTAATTATTTAAAAAAAATAATAACTTTAGGGGTGAGCAGTCCCCCTGGCCCTAGTAACTGCACTTGTTTTCAGGCTGATCCAGGCTGAAGGTCAGTAGGTGTACTGCTAACCCACGACCAAGCCAGTTGCATCTTTACTCGAGGAAGAGCAGATGTCGGCGAGCCACCAGCCTGTAGGTGTCTGTTTGAGCTCACCAGGTGCCTGGCCAGTAGGGTCGCTGTAGCGCCATGAGGAGAAACAGCCCGGTGTGTCTGTTTGAGCTCACCAGGTCCCTGGCCAGTAGGGTCGCTGTAGCGCCATGAGGAGAAACAGCCCGGTGTGTCTGTTTGAGCTCACCAGGTCCCTGGCCAGTAGGGTCGCTGTAGCGCCATGAGGAGAAACAGCCCGGTGTGTCTGTTTGAGCTCACCAGGTCCCTGGCCAGTAGGGTCGCTGTAGCGCCATGAGGAGAAACAGCCCGGTGTGTCTGTTTGAGCTCACCAGGTCCCTGGCCAGTAGGGTCGCTGTAGCGCCATGAGGAGAAACAGCCCGGTGTGTCTGTTTGAGCTCACCAGGTCCCTGGCCAGTAGGGTCGCTGTGGCGCCATGAGGAGAAACAGCCCGGTGTGTCTGTTTGAGCTCACCAGGTCCCTGGCCAGTAGGGTCGCTGTGGCGCCATGAGGAGAAACAGCCCGGTTTTGCATATCTAACACACAGGAGCACCCGAGCCTGCCTTCACTATTTACTACAGTGGTTAAGAAGCTGTTATGGGAAGTTAAGTATCCTGGGTTGGCCCTATGACCTTCTATGATCGCTTCATTACTATACATCAGAAACACTCTTTATTTCTGATGCATACAGTATGCTCTAGCAAAATCCAGCAAAATTCTAATTTATAAAATGTAATCACTTTTAATCCAAAGAAGCAGCCGTGAATGAGAAGGGGTTATGAGCTCCTCTCGGTATTGTAAATGGCACATGAGATCTTCATGCATGTTTAATGCACAAGCAATCTGCTGGTGGTTTTTCATCCAGACTCTATAGAATGTAGAAGTTGTTTGCCTTAATAAGCCTTTGGATCTAATCTAAACTCGTCATATCTAATCACATTTCAAAAGATTGCTGGCAGATCTGCTGGGATGGTGTCTGTAATCTGAGATGTCTATTGTACTGCAATCAGGCATCCACTGAGTGCCAGTCATGTAAGCAGGCAGGGTATCTGTGATCTAGTTTACTGAGTGCCAGTCATGTAAGCAGGCAGGGTATCTGTGATCTAGTTTACTAAGTGCCAGTCATGTAAGCAGGCAGGGTATCTCCTGTGATCTAGTTTACTGAGTGCCAGTCATGTAAGCAGGCAGGGTATCTGTGATCTAGTTTACTAAGTGCCAGTCATGTAAGCAGGCAGGGTATCTCCTGTGATCTAGTTTACTGAGTGCCAGTCATGTAAGCAGGCAGGGTATCTGTGATCTAGTTTACTAAGTGCCAGTCATGTAAGCAGGCAGGGTATCTGTGATCTAGTTTACTAAGTGCCAGTCATGTAAGCAGGCAGGATATCTGTGATCTAGTTTACTGAGTGCCAGTCATGTAAGCAGGCAGGGTATCTGTGATCTAGTTTACTGAGTGCCAGTCATGTAAGCAGGCAGGGTATCTCCTGTGATCTAGTTTACTGAGTGCCAGTCATGTAAGCAGGCAAGGTATCTGTGATCTAGTTTACTGAGTGCCAGTCATGTAAGCAGGCAGGGTATCTGTGATCTAGTTTACTGAGTGCCAGTCATGTAAGCAGGCAGGGTATCTCCTGTGATCTAGTTTACTGAGTGCCAGTCATGTAAGCAGGCAAGGTATCTGTGATCTAGTTTACTGAGTGCCAGTCATGTAAGCAGGCAGGCTATCTGTGATCTAGTTTACTGAGTGCCAGTCATGTAAGCAGGCAGGGTATCTCCTGTGATCTAGTTTACTGAGTGCCAGTCATGTAAGCAGGCAAGGTATCTGTGATCTAGTTTACTGAGTGCCAGTCATGTAAGCAGGCAGGGTATCTGTGATCTAGTTTACTGAGTGCCAGTCATGTAAGCAGGCAGGGTATCTGTGATCTAGTTTACTGAGTGCCAGTCATGTAAGCAGGCAGGGTCTCTCCTGTGATCTAGTTTTAGATTTTTAGATTCACTCAGGTTACTAAATATGTCAGAACTAATCACAGTTCAATACATAGATTGGCACAGTCTGCAGCCTTTAGTTTACATGGCTTCTTGTCTGAGCTGTGAAAATGAGTCGTCAAACGTATGACTGCTGATCAATGCTTAGAATTAATACAGAATTTATCTGAAAGTGAATCTGGAGACAAAAGCGTTGTTGCCACTGACAGAAAACTGAAAGATGAAGAATGGGGTTGCATAGGAGAAACGTCCAGCAGCAGTGAAAGTAAAGTCCAGTGAATTGCCAAATGTGGAAACAGATCGCTAGCACTCCGTTTGGGAATACCTAGACACAGAACCGTACACAAAACTCTGGTCTGTATGTTTTCATTTTTCTGTTACTTATTTACATCGTTTCAGTTTTTCAGTTACGTATGTAATAATATTTATTTATATATTTACTTTATATAACATGTCTATATACCCATTTCTGTTCAAATGTTCATTTATTTACAATGTTTCGGTTGTGCAGATGTTTCATATGAGGTGCCTGAATAAAACTATGACTTATATCTGATTGTTTGTCCTTTCATTATAATATTATGTTGTTTTTAATACGGTGGTCAGATTGACCGCTCATGGTAGAGCTAGGTATGTATGTAACTCCAGTAGTTCTAATGTTAACAAGTTTGTCAGTCACATCTATCCCCCAGCACCGCTGTGCAGTCAGAATGACAGCTATCAGTATGAGGAATAATAAATATCAGCTGCATGTTTAAATATCAGCAACATGAATAATTCCACTTTGATAAGGGCTTATCCAGATATATGGAAAACTGTAAGCGTGCCATAATGTTGTTTGTATAAGATGATGTTACTTAAATAAATGTATAACTAAAAAACAATTTTAAAAATCACCTGATGACTTCATTGTGTGCCTCCCTGTGAATGTAACTGCGTGATCACCCTCCCATTCATTTCAAAAGTGATGTCATAACTAGGGCACTATCTCATGACAGCCACTGTTCTCTTTAAGAGTCATTGGGTGACTTGCATAAATGTGGAGTAACTGAAGAGTAGCTACTCTCAGAGTAAACAGCAGAGTAAGCTTAGTCTGCTTTCACCACAGCTGAGTAAGCTTACTAAAGAAGTAAATAAGAGAGTTGGTTAAACCTGGGCAGAGGCTGGTTTATAGAGGAGGAGGCTACTTTCTTTCATTTAGTATTTGGAATATGGATGAGTATTTATTGGATTTCGAACAAATATTTGACTTTGAAGAGACAACAAGACCTGGAAGAGTATTTAAAATGTGTTAATAAAGATTACAATTGTAATTTTGTTCTGGTATTTTTAGTAATAAAAAATAAAAATAAAAAACACCTTACCCTGACACCGATTCTGGAGATGAGCATGCTATTGTGTTTCTTCCCGCCTCATATCGCTATCTGGTACCTCTTCAATATAGGCAAAGATTTGGGGTGTAATCTCTTTAATTGTGCGTGACAGGGGGTCGTCTGTCTTTCTACAGGTCCACCTCCAGTTCTGTTTTTCTCGTCTTTCTTTTTGCCTTTTGCTTCAGCTCTTTCCATGCAACCTGTAGCTGTTTTACCGACCTTTTTGTAAGCCTTTCCTCCGCATGAAACTGCTTCTCTATTTTCTACTTCGCTTTTTTCTTTCTCTCCTCAGTTCTCACGTCATGGTGTCTGTCCTCTGTAGTCTCTTTAAACTGCCTGATCATTTCTACAGGAAGATTTGTTTCAAAATCGCTGTAATTTTTCCCCCTTTGTCTTTGTTGCTGTTTCCATATCTAGATACAAATAAAGGTAGGTTGCCATGGATAGTGTAATTCTATTTATTTATCCAAATTTGTATTTGGCAAGTTGTTATTTTAATTTTATAGGCTGTGTATGTAACAAAAAGCTTGAAAATCAGATGGATTTATGTTTTGTTATCGTTACCTGCATTACAAAGTTGTTTTTAAGATGTTTCCTCTTTATTATGTGTATAATCTCACAATCGCCAACAGTCAACAAACACTACTTCAGATTACAATGTAAAAAAAAAAAAACAAAGGTACTCTTTACGAAGTGTAAATATAAATGCTACAAATAGAAATGAGGCTACCTTTCTTATTTTTGCAATGAGGTGCACGAAACAGGTCTAAAATGTACTGAGAGGCTGGGTCTGCTCTTCCAAATGGTCAGCTTCCTCCTCATGATACTTGAGTCGCTCTCAAATGTATTTTAAGAAGAAACGGTTTGAACAACTGCTCAATTCCTTGTGCACCTTAAGGGGTTAAAACTATTATTGTTAGCTGGTTTTAATTTCAAATGACCTCATAGCCATTGCATTATCACCATACGGCCCTCCAGGGTGTGTGACCTTGTGAATTTAAAGCATCTTTACAAAATGTAACCAAATTGGAATGCCAACAAAGTATGTTTTCTACTGAAGTAGAGACCAAATAAAATAAACACTCAACCAGAAATTATTTTAAAGAAGTTTAATTTTATTTAAATGTGTAATCATTACACATAAACAATAAAAATGTATTAGCAATTTCTTCATTTAAATAAACCGAATTCATACTTACAAAGTGCATTGAACAGCATAATTAATAGAGCAGCACTGCATCACTTCTGCTGAAGGGATTATTAAACATGGTTTAAAAAGTGGAACGAGTGGGGTTTCTTTAAAGCACATGGCTGGCTGTGTGTGTGGGTAGACCATTTGCAAACAGACCTTCCACAGGGACAGGGTCAACCGTTCTTCTGTTCAAAGCAAAGCAAAAACTAAAAAAAAAAACCCTTCTACACGCCCCTGGTTATCAGGTTGGGGAATTCTATAGGGATTGTGCAGACGGAATATTTAAAACAGGAAGAATGCAGTAGCTCGGAGAGAGAGAAAGGTTGCTGGGGGTCATTGTGTGAAAAACAGGAATGCAGACAAGCTGTGAGAGGACAGGAAGAATGTGGTCAGTCTGGACTGTGTAAAAAAAATACCAGCAGCCACTGTGAAAAATATGCAGGCGTTTTAAATAAGGGAGAGGTGCGTCTGTGCTCAAAGAAAAACACATTCTAACGGTGAGAAACATTAGCATTTACTAAATATGACTTACACTTAATAACATCTGTTTTCGTGTGTTTTTTTTCATATGTTACCAGATATAGCAGACATATCCCAAACGAAACAGCCCACCCGTTTAAAAGTAATTGGAGCCGTTGCATGTGGAAATTCCATTGCTGTCCTTGTTCTATTTAGTAGTAGTCGCCATACCGAAGTGGCACAGCGAGGTAACGGACACCCACCGCGTGACACCGATACCGGCTGCTCATTTGCATGTTCTGTGTTTGGATTTGAAAATGCTGGCACGGGTGTAAATGCACGCGGCACCTCCTTCCATCTTTACCGGGAGGTTTGCTGACTTCTCTTGAAAACACGGTCTACAGAGTGGACATGTTTTCAGAGAGGAGGGAGAATGCAGTCTGGATAATGCAAGATACGCTGAAACCAGGAGCTGTGCCAGTACAAAAGAGACAGTCTTTCCTCTGAGGGATTAACGAGCAATGCGTGTCAACCCTATTCAAGCCGGCGAGAGGGAGTGAAACGACCATTGTGCGCTTATCTTTCTGGCTGCGTTCATGTTTATTAGCCGCGGCCACGAACTATGTTGGTCATAAAATGTGTTGATTCCGTTTAATACACAGTAAAACTGCTATTGCACATAACAACACACAACGACCGAATGTGGATATCGACCCATTGAAAATGGAGGTCCAGTATGACAATTCATTAAGCAATATTGTGAATACACTTGGATCGGTATGATTGGTCAATGATATGCAGAGCTACACGGTTCCTAATCTGCCGTGGCAGTTAAACACCCACACAGCAGACAAGACAGGATGGCTGGAACAGCTGCTGGTCAGCGCTGTCCGTTAATAATAATAATAATAATAATAATAATAATAATAATAATAATAATAATAATAATAATAATTATTATTATTATTATTATTATTATTATTATTATTATTATTATTATTATTATTATTATTATTATTATTATTGCATAAGGAATATCATTTCATACGCTCTGTAAAGTATCTAATTTCTTGGGCAGCCCTGTCAGTAACAGTTTCTCAGCCACGTTCATATTTTAGGGTCAAAGACATTTTTTTCATTCCAGGGTTAAGGCTTGCCTGGAACGACACGTAGTCAAGTTTCATAAACGGGTGTGGAGTGTCTTATAATAAATCTTACAGCCACAACCACGAATGTGTTGCACCACCAATGCAATCTGTTTTCAGATGTTAACTGGATTCTTTATATTTAGAAAAATGAAAGCAGCATTGCCATCACTTGTACCTGATGTGCTTTAGCATATTTAAACGGAGACATCTGGGTAAAAGGTATTCGTCATGCTTGGGTTAACTATTCACACAGAAGCGTTTGTTTAACCCCCCGGGGCGTGTCTGCGTCACTGTGTGTGGTTATGGGGTTGGAACTGTGTAGTGCACCAGGGTCCCACATTCAAAGACGTGGAAAACACCTCCTTTGCCATACCCCACTGAACAATGCACTGCATCGTACCGTTGTCAAGTAACATCAGCGACTCTACTGTACGTCGTTAAATCGATGAACTGTGGGCGATTGCCGTTGAATTAGTTGGCGTTAATGGCAACAAAAGAAATGCTTGAGATGGCGTCTCACTCGCTGTATCAAAGACTACACAAAATAACCGCATCATAGGCTGCCTGCACTGTAAAACCACGTTCAAACGTATTCAACAGATTCTAAACACATTTCAGTGTTTAGTAGTAGCCACACAAAAACACAAGTGTAAACCTATATAAATACTAAAATGTGTTTAGTAAAATGTGCATACGAGTTTACTGTTAAACATTTGATTCACTGCGTGTTTCTGCACCTCGATTGCAGTGGCCTGACTGAGCGCTCTCAATGCTTGCCTAATAGTCGGATTGTGCTGCCATAACAAACCACGACACTTCCTAGCAGTGATGACGGGTGTGCCTTGGGGATTAATGCTGTGCACCCCATTGATACAGCACACCTCCCCACACAAACTATTGTTCCAAGATACTCGTGTACACCACGTCATATCTCAATATAATGTAAAGGCAATTAGGGCTGGAATTGGAATTTGTAAGCGTTATACGCAGTTTGAGATCAATTGTGGAACATCCAATAGAAAATAGTATATCAACTCTAAATAAAAGCATATATAAAGTGACTTTAAAAAAAAAAAAATTATAAGACACTGAGGGTAGTAAATACAGTAACAAGTAATAGCAGAGCAATAATGTGCGTTATTGTAGCCAGCCTGCGTTTGGAGAGATTAGCATCTGTGTGCGTCAGTGTGTCTGTGTGTGTGTGTGTGTGTCAGTGTGTCTCTGTGTCAGTGTGTGTGTGTGTCAGTGTGTGTCTCTGTGTCAGTGTGTGTGTGTGTGTGTGTGTGTGTCTCTGTGTCAGTGTGTGTGTGTGTGTCTATGTGTCTCTGTGTCAGTGTGTGTGTGTGTGTGTCTGTGTCAGTGTGTGTGTGTCTCTGTGTCAGTGTGTGTGTGTCTCTGTGTCAGTGTGTGTGTCAGTGTGTGTGCGTGTGTGTGTGTGTGTGTGTGTCTGTGTCAGTGTGTGTGTGTCTCTGTGTCAGTGTGTGTGCGTGTGTGTGTGTGTTTGTGGGTGTCTCTGTGTCAGTGTGTGTGTGTGTGTCAGTGTGTGTCTCTGTGTCAGTGTGTGTGTGTGTGTGTGTCTCTGTGTCAGTGTGTGTGTGTGTGTGTCTATGTGTCTCTGTGTCAGTGTGTGTGTGTGTGTGTGTGTCTGTGTCAGTGTGTGTGTGTCTCTGTGTCAGTGTGTGTGTGTGTGTCTCTGTGTCAGTGTGTGTGTCAGTGTGTGTGCGTGTGTGTGTGTGTGTGTGTGTGTGTCTGTGTCTGTGTCAGTGTGTGTGTGTCTCTGTGTCAGTGTGTGTGTGTGTGTGTCTCTGTGTCAGTGTGTGTGCGTGTGTGTGTGTGTGTGTGTGTGTGTGTGTCTGTGTCTGTGTCAGTGTGTGTGTGTCTCTGTGTCAGTGTGTGTGTGTGTGTCTCTGTGTCAGTGTGTGTGTGTGTGTGTGTGTGTGTGTCTGTGTCAGTGTGTGTGTGTGTGTGATTCTGTAGCCTGCCTGGCTGGCGGGGTGCTAGCTAGCAGTGTGTTATTTTTCCAGCTCGAAGCCCCAGTCTGTGCAGCACGATCGATTCCCATTGATTGTCCCTGACGAGCTGCTCCACTTTCCAGCCAATGTCAGCTGTCTGCGATCGGGAAAGAGAGAAATGAAGGAAAATCTCTGCCGCCCTGGCGGTGTCATTTCCACACACTTCAGCAGGCAGTCTGCCAGCAGACAAGGGCAGCGGCAAGAGGTGGACTGGACTTCAGACGAGCGAGAGGGGAGCCTGATGGACAAGTCCAGCACTGTACCATACACATTCCAAGCACGACTGAGCAGCGTCTGCGTCCAGCATCCGGGGTGAAAACAAAAGAAACACCCACGTTACAGTTCAAGCAATTCGCAATAACGAGGCTTATCCGCATCGATTCCTTTAATTGGATGATGGATTAATACGTCTTTAATACACACGATTTCTTTCTAGAGATGTCAAAATCACCCCTTCAAAGCGAGCAATACAGCGGGTAATAACACATACACACGCAGTTCAATAACAGAACATGAGTACCGATGGTGATGCTCAAGAACAAAATAGTATGAAACAGTTCCATAACATTCAAAAATATATTCCAAATGTTGCACATTTAATTTTTGAAGCTGTTGTCACACTTATTAACAATAAAACAATATTATAACCTGTAGCGACTCATAATAATTTGGCCACAGAAACGACAAATTCTGATGCCAAAATGCATAAACAGATAACTCGCATTATTCCATCACAAGGGTTTGTGTGCGGTGCTAAGCCGAGTGGAGCGCAGCAATCAGGACTCGATAGATGATGTGCTTTACCTTATCCATACATTGTATTCTGCCATTGTATTCCGGTAAAGAAACGGTGCGCCGGTGAATGTAGGTTATTGGCTGAGGTTTTATTAACGTAACAGGCCTTGCCATGCAATCTTTGTAAACTCATTTATATAGCAAAGGAAATATGTTTGTGTTATAATTAACCGTTGTTTAATTAGGGAAATAATATACCGTTTATTTTAAATAAATAGTTTGTTTAACGGAGCTGTCCTTAAATCAGGCATTTCCCATTGTTTCTTTTCGGGTTCTTTTTAAATACAGGGGTTATTTTAAATACAATATGTTTATTTAACCTAATAAACAGAATTGGTTTACTTTATCTGTAACTTCTATTTTATACAGTCACTCTGAAATATGCAAATAACGGCGCGGGGGGGCGGTATGTATTATTAATTATAGGATGTATTTCACGGAGGTCGGCATTGCTTATACTTTCTGCCTCGGTATTTCCGTGTAGGCTGTATTCTTTGATAGATGAATGGTGGACATGCTTACTCACACAAACACAGTGCCCATTAGTTTGTTTACATTATTTCAAAGGCACATGTGTTTTTTTTTTCATATCCAGTACAGTAATGTGTTAACACAAAACTTGTTCTTAAGGAGGCATGACAAGCTAGTCAAACTGCAGATCTCTTGAAAAGAAATCAAACCGTGAGATATTAAGAACGATGCTGCAGCTCCAAATGTAAAGACACCAGTGAAATAGTCAGAGCTACATTTAATATTGAATTACAACCGAATGAAAGGGCGCCTGCTTCCATCTACACGTACACAGAGACAGTAAACAACACGTTACTACAAAGGAGCCGTTGTCAAGCTGTGCGTGTGTGCGTTTTTCCCTTCGTGGAAAGTCCAGTTCGGTTTTTATGTGAAGCTCCAGAAATCTCTGAAATGTGTTTGCATGTACTTCCCGAGCTAGCGGGGATGTAGAGGTAGGGTTGCTGGACTCGGAAGGTTGGAGCTCACTCGCTTGCCTACAAGAAGTGCGTTTTACATTCATTTATCATTCCGATGTGCTCGCTTTTATTTTGGGCGAGAGTTTCAATATTTCTGGTGGGTGAGAATGTGTTTTTTTCCTTTCTTTTTGACATCAATCTCTGTAGCTGCAGCTGTGTGAAGCTGGCTGGACTGGCAGATCCCTCCCCTTCGGCTGCATTGCTTTTGGTAGGTGCGAAAGAAAGGCCTGTGTTTGCAAATATGCAGATACAGAGGGGGAAACAGTTTGTTCAAGTCTGAAAGTTAGGATGTCATCTTCCTAACGATCAAGTTTTCAGGGAAGCCGGTTTAATGTTTTTTCTTAACCCCCAAAACCCGCGGCACTGCAGATGTAGTATCAGGGCGCTGCAGGCACGGTTTCAGACCACTGAATCCAGACAAAAGGGAGTTTTACTAAAATAAAACTGGGAACAGTGCACGCTTGTGTAGGGAATGCTGTTTTGTACTTGGAAAGACGCGTCATTTCGCTTTAATGAAAAGCTAATCGTGTTCTAATTATTTTCCTCTGTGTATATTTGAATATTAGTATAGTAAGTTGGCGACCTTTTATTATTAATATTCAGCGAGAGTAAGTTTTACATTAATATCACGCGCTGCTGCAAACTTGCTCCTCTTTGGCACATGCTTGCTGTAGTGCAAATATCAATTTGTATTCCATACATTAATAACGACAATACTAATAATGATGATAACAAATGCACGACTCGATTTTAAATGTTTCTAAAGCAATTTATCAGTACACGCGTTGCAGTGCATAAGGTAACGTCTTGTGTATGTTTCACTTCTTGCGCTGTGGTTGTTTTACCTGCTGATGATGTATCTGCATTAAGAAGCACCCCGTGTACCTGCAGTCTAGCTCAGAGATTGATTGCACACAGGAATGTGCTGCGACCCTTCGTTAATATTATTGCCGCAATCTGGCGATGGTGGAGGTTGTCATTATTGACGTGGTTAGAACACAAGCAGGTGGACACAACTGACAAGACGATTTTTTTTATTTGAGATCGATAAACGGGATTATGAAGTTGTTCGTTTAACAGTTTTGTTATTGTTAACTAATTAGCGCGTTTCTTCTCCACCGGATTGTTTTCGTATTCTTAAGAAGCTAATGTGTGTGTAGTCTGCATTGCTAAACTAATGAATATCATTCTCGTCTCGCAAACCTCCCACGAGATGACGAGGAGCAACTGCTCTTCACGGCTCGTGCTGTGGTTCTCAGTGGCTTTCGTTCCCCCGGCAGAAGAGGAGAAAAAAACCCCATCAATAATAAATATTTTGTGTTTCATTTTTCTTCTCATCTCACTTTCAGAATTCTATAATAACTGCAAAGGCGCTGTCAATCACAGTACATTTGGGCTTGGAACACATTTAGTAATAATTCGCACCGGAAGACATTTTGGGGGTTTTTGGGTGCAGTGGGGGGTGGGTCATGAGTCAAGCTTACCTTTCTCGCTCAGGTAGTTTGTTGCAGTTATCCAGGTGGAGGTGTAGTTTATCGGTTTGTCGCGGTGTCATAATGATGTTGGCATGCAAACTGTCTAACATTCACTGATTGATTGGAAGTCATATACCCTGCTGTGCCTGAATCCCAACGGACTCACTGTAATATTCCTGAGTAATTCCCAGAATTCAACTTGTATCAAAAGAAGTTAAACAATTGCAATATAAATATTTATTTACACTGTTATTTTCTGTAATCAGCAACTTTAGCAATATTCAGTCCATAAACTAGCATTACAAGTTTTTTAATGAATGTATGTATGTGTGTATATATATATATATATATATATATATATATATATATATATATATATATATATATATATATAATTTTGTATTTTATATAGCGTAATAGATATGGTATTATATTATTTTGCTTCTTTAAAAGCTCAGCTTTATGTTTTTCCACTAAAAGATATGTATTTATTTAATTAATAACGATTGTGTTTTAAAACATTGCAAAGTAATAAGCAATGATGGTTAACAGTGTTTATAAATGTGAAATACTGCAAATTTAAAATTAAATAGTAATCGTGGCTTAAAGTACAAAATAGCAAAACAAACAAACATTGATGTCCTTGGAAATGTTAGGATTTTTTTACTTTCGTAATTGCATTTGTAGTTATTTTTTACTTTCGTAATTGCATTTGTAGTTATTTTTTTACTTTCGTAATTGCATTTGTAGTTATTTTTTACTTTCGTAATTGCATTTGTAGTTATTTTTTTACTTTCGTAATTGCATTTGTAGTTATTTTTTACTTTCGTAATTGCATTTGTAGTTATTTTTTTACTTTCGTAATTGCATTTGTAGTTATTTTTTTACTTTCATAATTGCATTTGTAGTTATTTTTTACTTTCGTAATTGCATTTGTAGTTATTTTTTACTTTTGTAATTGCATTTGTAGTTATTTTTTACTTTTGTAATTGCATTTGTAGTTATTTTTTACTTTTGTAATTGCATTTGTAGTTATCACAGTTACTGTGGTCATAAGTAGCCATAATTAAAATTACTAAAGTAATATAAATACACATACGCACTACATATAGTGAATATGGACTGGAGAGGAGGCATGTAGTGGGAAAGTATGGCCTCTGAGGGAAGAACTATAGTTAGCGACGGGGGATTATAATGCCCGAAGCCGCAGGCTGAAAGCATTGCCCCCTGGAGGGAACTATAGTTCTTCCTGAGGAACCTTTAATTTACCACTATGAGCCCAGGTTTAGCCCAGATTTGTTTAATGAATCACTCCAGAAAGTCATGTATTTGAAGTCCAGTTTTTTTGCCATAGAACTGTAATATAATTTTTACAGTACACATTGTGGCCTTCTCATTAGTCTGCTATTGATCTACTGTATAAGGACAGTGCAGACCGTTGTTGATAATTAGGTGAGAAAAAACAGACAAAAGTTTTGATTAAAAGCTAGAGTGGTGAAACTTGTCAGTCCTGTGTTAAAATCATCAGAGCACTAAGCCTCCTTCATTACTTCAGTACAAGCTCTGCTGGCCAGCAAGAACGCAGAGCTGGGAGCTTTCCTTTTGAAGCTTTACCTTCCACCAATGTCTGCCTTCCAGTCTCTAGATACTGCTGCTTTTATCAGGTATTGTTATGCCATGCAAGGTATCCCTTCCTTTATCAGCGAGAACCTCAGTAATGAAAACACAAAGAGAAGATCAATTGCGCTGTATTATCTGCGTGGCTGTGTTGTAGCTTATTACATGTTATAAATGCATTAAGACACGTTTATAAAACAACAACAGCTTTGAATCCCATTAGAATTTCTCAAGTTTACACAGAT
The DNA here is from genome assembly GCF_902713425.1 of Acipenser ruthenus. Classification (NCBI taxonomy): domain Eukaryota; kingdom Metazoa; phylum Chordata; class Actinopteri; order Acipenseriformes; family Acipenseridae; genus Acipenser; species Acipenser ruthenus. Next base: position 14,360,878 of record NC_081211.1, read on the forward strand.
TTCATTTCAAAGTGCTAGAAGAAATAGTATTGCGGTAGAGCTTGCATGTTTACTTTATCAACAGCAACCCAGTCAGAAATGCAAGGGCCTGAGCCAATGAGAAATCTCTTTTACAATGTGTAGCCAATGGGTGATCATCAGAGGAGGGCTTTGCCAGAGTGGAAATCATTTCAGAGCCCTTCTACAAACTGAAAAGGCAGGACTGTAACTGTGGTGGTACACCTTTCTACCGCTGCTTTGTGTCTTATGAGGGAGTGATTCCACTTATACATACATTAAAAAGGCAACACAATCAGCTACAATTTCTCAGAAAATGGTGCACATTTTCAGTGCTCAGGAAGACCTCTGGGCTATATTCACACAGCTTTCACTCATGAGTTGTTTAAGAATAAAGTTTGATATTTATGAAACAGGTCTTTACTGTTGTGAAAGAAACCACCAAAAGCACAGAACAGTTTCAGGAATATCAAACCTGATTGTATTCATAAAAAAACCTTCTTTGAATAACTCCTGTGTTAAGGCTTTGTGAATAGGAGGCTTTCTGTTTAAAATATTAAAGATAGTACCAGCGATGACAGAGGTGTGGTGTGCATGCCAGTAACAGGCTGCTAGCTTGTGTGGTGCAATGCGTTGATACAGCTCAGGTTTGCATCCTGTGCTAGTGGCTTCACAGCTGCTGTTAAACTGGAAAGCAAAGCAATCTTATACCACACTTGCGACTGCGATTATACATAATTGTAGAATCAATATTAGATAATAGCACCAAAGTGTAAACCACTATCTGTACAATCAGCAGAAGATTCATCACCACGGGGTGCACTTTCACTGTCCAGTTTAGGAAACTATATTTGTTGTATGATTCTATATAGGGCTCTAGGAACATCTATGTACAGTATGGGGGGAATATTGAAAGAGTCTGATGCCTTTAACACATACTGTACACACCCTATAGCTATATTGCATCATACTTGTTTGTGTTTTAAAGGGCTTTCCATAGTGGCTCGTTTCTAATGTTACTGTTTAGGGTCTGCATTCAAACAATGGGGCCCTTGTGGGCTGATTGTGTCCGTTCACTCTGTCTGTCACACTCTATATGGTGAACAAGGTAACTGTCTTCACCAGACTTTCCTTACACACTCCTAACCACACTGCTATCGTTTCGATAAGCTCTCAGTTTTATAGAAATATTGTTAACATGTACAAAACGTGGTTATGAAGACCCTCTCCTCTGTATGTGCGTACACTGTTTTTAAGTAGCTTTAAAGTTGAAGGGAGTTTCAGAGAGGGGCTTAGTAGGGCAGCCATACCGGTATTGTGAATAAAGCATGAAAGAAGCTAGGCTGTGGACACAGAAAGTGTGCTCTCTGTTTAAAAGAGTACAGTAGCTTCAAAATGCATTTTCTTTATTTAAATGTTACTGTTCCTTTATCTCTTATTGTTCTGAGTGCTTTATTGCAATGACTTTCAGCAATTCTAGGTGGTTTCACCTGAGCTGCCTGCCATAGACATGTGTAATGTAGGCTAGGTCAGCCATAGTGGCTTTATATTAGTAAGCACCAGCGCCATCTAGTGCACAGCACTGCATTGCCAGCAAAACAAAAGGAAACTAGATCCAAAGTGGCTGATCACTAGATGGCGCTGGCTTTTACTTCATAATCTAGCCTATGTTGCATATATCTATGGCAGGCACCTGGAATTGAAGAGCAGCTCCTGAACGGAGGTGAAAGCACTGTGTCAGAGATTTCAGAAAGTGCAATTTTTCACAATTTGATAATTCACAATAATTTGTGGCTGAGTTGATTGTAAATTGTACAGGTACTTAGGGCCCTATGAAATCTGTTTTATTATTTAGAATTTTCTGATTTATTTTTTCCATTTTCTGATTTTTCTTGGTTTTAAAAATCTGTAATTTGTTAGTTAGTTTGTTTTTTATAACCACAAGTGTTTGATAGATTGACAGCAGTGATGAAGCTAGAAATGCATGAAAAAATGACAAAAAAAACCCAAACCTTTCTAAACGGTTTTAATCAAAGTGCTTTCAGAAAAAAGGGTACAAATTGGCACAATGTAATAAACAAACTAGGAAAATTATAAATTAAAAAAAAATCAAATTGTAGACTTTTTTTAGTAGTTTTTCATTTCAAAATAGATTTAATGTTTTCATTAATAATTAATGACAAACAATGTAAATCAAAGCCTAAATATTTTGATGTATTATAATTTAATAAAAAGGCACTTAGCAATATCTCCCTGAGAACTTTGGAGAAAAACTGCAGCAACTAGACGCTACATTCTGCAGTACTCATTACAGCACTATCTGCTCAGAATCACTTATAGGTAGGCGTTTCCGCCCAAGTGATAACAGTAGCTAGCAAGTGAAGTGGCACGAGAGGCAGGGCTTTTTAAAGTTAAAATCACGGTCGTGTACGGTGGCTGAGAGGTGCACAAATAGTTTTTTCATGCGTTCTCATGACGTACTTCTTGAAGCCTCTTTGTTTGTTTAAACTTATTTTATGGTAATGTCCTCGGGTGCCTAATTCCGTTTTTTTCTCTGAATTCCGCGATTCCGCCCGTGTTCTCCGCAGTGCGGATTTCATAGGGCCCTGGGTACTATATTTGACTATATAAGGGCCCATCACTCATTTTTCAATATTTAGTGTTTTTTGATATTAAACTTAAATAAAGAAACAGTTGCAATAAGACCCACTCAGTTGATAGTAAACATAGTAATAAAGTAAGGGAAAATGTATTTGAAGCAACTTACCAAATGACAAATGAATACATTTTTGGCATTAAAAAATATCCTGGTTCATTTTGTTTTCTTGTGGACAAACAAGTTAAATCTGTAAATCAAATAACCCCTAAGAATGCATCTTTGTAGAACCTAAAACCTAAAACCTAGTGTAACAGACAAAGGGCTCTGCATGTAAATAAAGTCTGGGTGTTGTGTGTTTTGGTGGTGGTTGGCAGGGACGGGGTTAATTCCTCTCCCTGCCAAAAACATGTGAGAATGTGGCTGTTCCCAATCGAGGTAATTGGTGTTGATTGGGAACAGCCATAAACTATAAAAGAGAGCTTCCAGCTCCATTAGAGAGAGATCACCAGGGAGCTGGGATAAGAAGTGGTTGGCTACGTTTGAGCTAGGTTTTTGGTTTGTGTTGTGAAAATGAAAAGTGTGCAAGAGCGCTCAAAAATCAAAGTTCTGTGTTTGGGTCTATGTTTTTAAAGGGCAAACAAGCCGACTACAGAGAGGCTACGTTACACCTACCCTAAACCCTCTGGTTCTAAAGGAAAACTGAGGAAGAAGCCTTCTTTACTGAGCTGTGCTCTACAGTATTCCAGTTCAGAATGTGTGCGGACCCTTCTTTACTGAGCTGTGCTCTACAGTATTCCAGTTCAGAATGTGTGCAGACCCTTCTTTACTGAGCTGTGCTCTACAGTATTCCAGTTCAGAATGTGTGCGGACCCTTCTTTACTGAGCTGTGCTCTACAGTATTCCAGTTCAGAATGTGTGCGGACCCTTCTTTACTGAGCTGTGCTCTACAGTATTCCAGTTCAGAATGTGTGCAGACCCTTCTTTACTGAGCTGTGCTCTACAGTATTCCAGTTCAGAATGTGTGCAGACCCTTCTTTACTGAGCTGTGCTCTACAGTATTCCAGTTCAGAATGTGTGCAGACCCTTCTTTACTGAGCTGTGCTCTACAGTATTCCAGTTCAGAATGTGTGCAGACCCTTCTTTACTGAGCTGTGCTCTACAGTATTCCAGTTCAGAATGTGTGCGGACCCTTCTTTACTGAGCTGTGCTCTACAGTATTCCAGTTCAGAATGTGTGCGGACCCTTCTTTACTGAGCTGTGCTCTACAGTATTCCAGTTCAGAATGTGTGCGGACCCTTCTTTACTGAGCTGTGCTCTACAGTATTCCAGTTCAGAATGTGTGCAGACCCTTCTTTACTGAGCTGTGCTCTACAGTATTCCAGTTCAGAATGTGTGCAGACCCTTCTTTACTGAGCTGTGCTCTACAGTATTCCAGTTCAGAATGTGTGCGGACCCTTCTTTACTGAGCTGTGCTCTACAGTATTCCAGTTCAGAATGTGTGCAGACCCTTCTTTACTGAGCTGTGCTCTACATTATTCCAGTTCAGAATGTGTGCAGACCCTTCTTTACTGAGCTGTGCTCTACAGTATTCCAGTTCAGAATGTGTGCGGACCCTTCTTTACTGAGCTGTGCTCTACAGTATTCCAGTTCAGAATGTGTGCGGACCCTTCTTTACTGAGCTGTGCTCTACAGTATTCCAGTTCAGAATGTGTGCGGACCCTTCTTTACTGAGCTGTGCTCTACAGTATTCCAGTTCAGAATGTGTGCGGACCCTTCTTTACTGAGCTGTGCTCTACAGTATTCCAGTTCAGAATGTGTGCGGACCCTTCTTTACTGAGCTGTGCTCTACAGTATTCCAGTTCAGAATGTGTGCGGACCCTTCTTTACTGAGCTGTGCTCTACAGTATTCCAGTTCAGAATGTGTGCAGACCCTTCTTTACTGAGCTGTGCTCTACAGTATTCCAGTTCAGAATGTGTGCAGACCCTTCTTTACTGAGCTGTGCTCTACAGTATTCCAGTTCAGAATGTGTGCCGAGCTGCAGGGTTGCATGATGTGTGTTTTAGTGGCATCATCCCAGGTCATTGTTTTGTTACCAAAGCTTAAAGCATGTCAGACTGCACACAGAGCACATGCACACACAAACAGGTCCTGCCTTGCTTGATGATCAGTTAAAGGTAATGCCAACATGACATCAGTGTCTCATGTTAACTTGACGTGAGGCTGTCATTTTGTGAACTTGGCAAACAACAATGCAGCTGGCTTAGAACAGGGTCCTCCCTGGCAGTTTGAATACTGTTACACAAAGAAATGACTTAAGTGTAAAGAGATGCTGGTTTTCATACTGGAGGACAGAGTGTCTGGCATTGCAGTGCTTTGATTCAGCACTGCTGAGATCTGTAGGACCTAATGGGACACACTTCTCAAGGGTTTGTTTTTGCCAAAGGAAAATCAAACTATTGTTACCAAACTAGGATCAAGTGAGCCTGAAGGTTAATGTTAACACTGATAGGTGTTTCCCTAATGGTAACATTAAGAGTTTCTTTTCAACAACAATGGTGAGCATTTCAGACACATCAGTCCCAATTTCTGTCTTCTGTATGAGTCTGATCGTTATACAAGGAAGAAGGTTCACCCAGACGTGCATAATACGGTCCCAGTGTTATCAGGGTGTTCTGTAAACCCACAAGAGTGTGCTTTATGTGGACCTAGCTAATAATCAATAATGAACAGCTTCCCATAACTGGATAAATAACCAGGCTGGCAGCAAGGCGATTTACTATGCATTTCAACATCCAGAAATGTATTACCTGGTATAATAGGCAATTCCCAGTGAAGAACCACAAACTAACCTAAAAACAAAAAATAACAACACCTGATCTCTGTTGAAGAAGAGAAATACAGAACTAGAATGTATAAAACTATGGAAACTGGGGGGGGGGCTGTCGGAATCATTCATAACTATTATGCACTCGACTGACAGACTCACAGGAATACTTTTTAGTGCCTCTGTTTGTTAAAGTTGAAATATAAAGAACATTTTCAAATAAAAATACATGCCTGATTATTCCTGTTGGTATTGTTTCCGTAGCTTTACTATAAAAGTGTTATCAGCACAAATCAAAGGGTCTGACTCACAAACCTGAAGAACTGTTTTAATAGAGATGCTTCACTGTTCTTCATTGTTTTTCAGTGGACAGTAATTACAAAACAGACGTGAAAAGGTAACATGGTATTAGAATTTTTTTTTTTAACATAATACATTTAAATATAATCTATGGTGACTGTGAGTAAAGTTGTTATTTAAAAAGACGTGTTTCATACAATTCATCATTAATTTCTTTAAAATGTATTAAGCTGGGAGCTTGACACCCATGCAGTCTGCAGTCTAGCAAGCGCAACAAAAGAATCAGCACATTGCCATCTGGTGCACTCCAGAGCATGATGTTATTCCATATCAGATGCTGATTTGAAGATTAGGTGCCAAACTTTAGTCACGGTCACATTTTCTGTTGAGCTCCATTCACTTACAGACACGCTGTATGACAAATAGCTGGACTGTCTGCTGTAACAGTATAATGATCCTCAGCTTGTTGCTATGTTTCCTGAAACACTCTTGCAGTGATATGCTCTTTCCAAACAGAAACATTAAGGCGATTTTGTTTGTTTTTTCTCTTTCGTTTTCTTTCAGCATAAAGGACGCCGATTATGTCAGCAATCTGAACTGCAGTCCAAGGCTGTTGGGATAAAAGACTGACTTGTGGAGCCATTGTTTTACCTGCTAGCTGAATTCCTCGCCCTGTGTGTAATAACATGTCTAGCGGCCATCAGGAAGGAACCAGCAAACCCGATGCCCTGGATAACAGTGACGACGCTCAGCCCACTGTCACAGAGAGGAGAAACAAGAGCGGCATCATCAGCGAGCCTCTCAGTAAAAGTCTGAAGAAGTCTCGTGCTTTGTCACAGTACTCCACCGTCGGCAGTGCTAGCTCTGTAAATGGACAATTACACAAAGGAAGCAATGTGGAGAAAAGCAACACTACCTCCACAACACAAAAAAACATTGCACAAGTGTTGAACAAATTGGAAAGGGCGTCCGAAATCTCAGAAGGACAGAATGGGTTACACTTCTCCCAGGCAGCTGAGCTGCTGAAACGGGCAGGGGCAGAACACGTGCTTCTCCCGAGCGACCAGGGGCCTGGGATCAGTGACATCGAGGCTGTCTCGGCCACAGAAGCCATGAACAGCCCTGCCGACTTCCCCTACATGGGGGGCTTTCCCTTCAACCCCGGTCTTTTCATCATGACCCCTGCTGGGGTGTTTCTGGCAGACAGTGCACTGCACATGGCGAGCTTGGCAGAGTATCCCATGCAGAATGAATTGGCATCTGCCATTAATTCTGGGAAAAAGAAAAGGAAAAGATGTGGGATGTGCCCTCCCTGTCGCAGGCGGATAAATTGCGAGCAGTGCAGCAGTTGTCGGAATCGCAAAACAGGCCACCAGATTTGCAAATTCCGAAAATGCGAGGAACTTAAAAAGAAGCCTTCAGCTGCCCTGGAGGTAAGAGAGCTTATAGAAAGAGACTAGTGAGTCCTGGAGGAATATGTATAAGAAATAGAGTGTGGGCATTTTTAACTGCTTTTCCCTTTTTATTTGAAGCAAGAATGAGTTGCTAAGATTAACCCTATTTGTCATCTGACTGCAGGTTCGAAACCTGCAATAATGTTGCACCCAGTCCTGGGTTTTAGAACTAATCTTGATTAAGTGTATATTTTTATCAGCAGCCAGGTTTGAGCTATCAGGCCCCTCACCTATAGCTTAATGAAGAACTTTTTTTATTCATGCTTTTTTATTCATGCTGTGATGAGTGCAGTTAGTTCAGAGTAAATTTTTGCAGGAATCTGATTTCTCCAACAGTGGCACCTGAAGCTGGAATTAAAAAGTATAGCAACGGTGGAGCCATACATTTTGGAAAAAATAAATAAATAAAAATTTGATTTGTTCAGGCCCTGCTCATTTCAATACCTTCACAAGGGCACTTCTGTGCAGTGGTGCAAACTTGAGTTATAGCTTTACCAAAACATGTAGCATTTAAAACACAACACCTGGGTTTCACTTACCCTACTATATATTTCTCAACATACTGGATTGCTATTTATTATATATTCTGTTCACTCATGGTCGTGGTTTAATTGTGGGATGAAAAAAAACAGATTCCCCTGCAGAAGTTGTTTGAACTCCTCAGCTGAGCTTCATCTCCTTGTGTCATTCAGATAGCAGCTCCACTTCACAGCCCTGCTGCTGCTCCTGTTTCTGCCTTGCTCCTCATGCTTGTAGCTCCAGATCTGTGCAGGGGAAGCTCTTTGGTTTCATCCCACAGTTGTTTAGCAACCTTGGGTACATGCATATTAAATATCAATGCAAACAGAATGATTTCAATAAATATATAACACAAGAGACACTTACGCAAATGAACGAGTCATTCTAAACCCAGCGCAGTGGACAGGCGCTTCAAGTTTAGAGTTGAAATGAACGAGTCATTCTAAACCCAGCACAGTGGACAGGCACTTCAAGGTTAGATTTGAAATGAACGAGTCATTCTAAACCCAGTGCAGTGGACAGACGCTTCAGGGTTAGAGTTGAAATGTTATGTTTGCTGGTTTCTTTTATCGAAGCTGTGGATTTCACCAGTGTCAGTTACAAAGCCCTGAAGAGGTGTGTGTGCAGCCCGTGGTCAGGCTGTCTGGAGCCCATGTGTTCCTGCAGTCTCCAGCAAGGAAAGGGTTCCATTCCACAGACACGCAGACAGCAGGACTGCCAGCCTGTTCTGTGACACATCACTTATCCTTGCTGTCCAGCCATTTGTTCCCAAGTACTGCCATTCTCTAGTTCAGATTTTTTTAATGTCTTGGTTTTGATTATGAGAAGAAACATTTCAGCATAGCCACAGCAGTTCATCCTCACAGATCCACTGTAATAAAAACTTGTCAAGCAGACAAACGTTTCAGCAATACAACCAATGAGGGCAGCAGCTGAAAGGATTGTCTAGTTCATTTCAAATCTAGCACATACTTTTGCTAAATGTTCAAACATTAACAATGCAACACTTTTCACAAAACAGTTCAGACTAGCAGTAAGCAACCTATTTAACCTGAGGCATGACTTATTTAATAAAGTGAAAGAATAATGCTGCTTCCAGTGTTGTAACTCACCTTCATGGCAAGGGTCCTGCAACCCTTTTATTTATCTATAGTGGTGCATTTGAAAAATCTATATTATAATTAAATTATAAAAAAGAACCAAAATACACGTCAAATAAAAAGTACAGCTGGTTAGCACTCCTGTAAACTGGGAGTGAGAAGTGAAATGAATGGTCATTTTCAACACAATAGGGAAGGCTGAATATCCAATGTGTCATACTGGGTTAATGGGTCAGTGACAGCCCCCAATGTGCTAACACTTCTGAGCTTGCAATGGCACTTGATCCATTTTATAAAAGTGTGCCCACCTTGTACTCTCTGACAACCTTGGGCCTAGGGTTGCATACCCATGCTTTATACATTTACTCTGGCCTTGTGATGTATTGCCAGGTATTGACTATAATTAACAATCTTTACTGAGTAATAGGCCTATAAATAATGAAGTCTGGCTCAGCCAATCAAAGAGCCTGATTCACAAACATTCCATTACATCAATTGACAACAAATGTGCTGCAGATTCATACCTGTGGCTTAACATATATAAATGTCTTGCTGTTCCTCAAAGCCATATGATTTGTACTGTGGACCCTGCATCTCCTATCTCCTTTTTCAAGATGGGGACAACTTTGAAATGTCATAATTTGTTCGCCAATGATTGTTAAGATGCCCTTAAAAAATACTTTTTATTTTTTTTAAATGACTGAGAAAAATGACATGTGTTTTCCTTTTTATTAGCGATTGATTAATTTTAACATTAAATATGTCACCGTTTTTCAGCTGTGGGAACAGATGGAGGAATAGCAAGCAGGATGTTGGGAGAACAGAGTGTGTTTGGGTGTGGGGGGAGGGGAGGCTCCTGACCTCGTGGGAATTTTCACTGGACACCTGGGATTAGTTCATGTGGGAATTTTCACTGGACACCTGGGATTAGTTCATGTGGGAAGTTTCACTGGACACCTGGGATTAGTTCATGTGGGAATTTTCACTGGACACCTGGGATTAGTTCATGTGAGAATTTTCACTGGACACCTGGGATTAGTTCATGTGGGAAGTTTCACTGGACACCTGGGATTAGTTCATATGGGAATTTTCACTGGACACCTGGGATTAGTTCACAATTTGGGAACTACAGTTTTGGCACCTCCCCCTGGGTGGCATTACTGCTGAGCTCATGTTTTCTGGTCCTTTTGTCCACCCAAATTGTTCATGTGAAAGAGCAGTATATTAAAGTGATACTGAACATTTCTAGGGTTTATAACAAAACGCATTACTTACCTGATGTGTTGCACATATTGCTATAATGATATATTTTTCTACTCAGTAATTTTCAGTATAATAATTTATGTATTTTTATTCACAAATCTTTCGTCATAAAACTGTGCAGTGCAATTTAAGCAGAGCACAGAAACCAGGATCAGAGCACACAGTTGGAAATGAAGTGGAAGATAGACTGAGGACAGAGAGGAGGAGACACTTCATCACACGGAGAGTGAGGGGATGGAATGGGTACCTAGTCATGTTGCTGAAGGAGACACTTCTTCACACGGAGAGTGAGGGGATGGAATGGTTTACCTAGTCATGTTGCTGAAGGAGACACTTCTTCACACAGAGCATGGTGCGGGGATGGAATGGGTTACCTAGTCATGTTGCTGAAGGAGACACTTCTTCACACAGAGAGTGGTGCGGGGATGGAATGGGTTACCTAGTCATGTTGCTGAAGGAGACACTTCTTCACACAGAGCATGGTGCGGGGATGCAATGGGTTACCTAGTCATGTTGCTGAAGGAGACACTTCTTCACTCAGAACAGTGAAAGGGGGGCTCGTCTGTATAGGATTGGTTAGTATAACAGTCTGTATCTCAAAGGAGAGATACAGTGACAAAGGAGGCGGGGAGACAGACTCAGAACAGTGAAAGGGGGGCTCGTCTGTATAGGATTGGTTAGTATAACAGTCTGAATCTAATGAGAGATACAGTGACAAAGGAGGCGGGTACACAGTGAAAGGGGGCTAGGATTGGTTAGTGGAGCAGACTGCACCTCGCACCTACAGTTACATCAAGCTTCCAATTCATGACAAACGATTATGAATAAAACTATACAAAGAATCACAATTGCATTGAAAAGATACATCCTCCAAGACACAGCAGCAGCAGTAAGTAATATGTTTGTTATAAACGCTATGCAGTCAGCAGCAGTAAGTAATATGTTTGTTATAAACGCTATGCAGTCAGCAGCAGTAAGTAATATGTTTGTTATAAACGCTATGCAGTCAGCAGCAGTAAGTAATATGTTTGTTATAAATGCTATGCAGTCAGCAGCAGTAAGTAATATGTTTGTTATAAATGCTATGCAGTCAGCAGCAGTAAGTACTATTTTTGGTTATGAACTCTATGCTGTACATGTTCAGTGAGTCAGGTTCAACAGCACAGTGCTGTCTATTTCCAAGGATATAATGCTATTAGTCTGAGGCTTCAATTACTAGTAGTGGATAATGATTAGGTGGGAGGCACCCGTGGAGCCTCTCATGACAAGGGTAGCTGCACCAAGAGACGCCATGTAATGAGGCTGATCCAGTGTGGTGCTTCTGAGCATTGTTTAGCTGCCTGCACAGTATCCATATGCAGGGTTCAACCCAGGCTGAAAAAACCTGATCTGCCCAAACAGCGAAAAACAGAAATAGACATGCATTAAGTGAAAAGGTTACCTGTTTTGTTTTTTTTCTGAACTCCAATAACCTTACGTTATCTTTCCCCAGGCAAATCGTAGAGTGCATAAATAAGCACGGTAATTTACCATAATAAAAAACAGTAATGAAAAAGAAAATGTAGAACATAAAAAAAAGAGCGACTAGATATAGTCAACAAAAGACACCACATTATTCAGATTCTTTGTCAAATTCGTTAAAAGTGCTCCCGGACAGAACTTGTTAGCCGTCCAGTTTTATACATTCCCAAGCTTCCTCCCGTGAAAGCTGCTTTCTTTATCAATCTGTCAGCCTCATGCAGCTGAATGGGGGTCTCTATGACAGCCTGTGCTACAAAAACACATGGAAAGTACTATTTATTTTTTACAACAGGGCAATCACAGCAGGTAAGCCATTTGAAATGGTATTTTGCCTTTTGAAAAACTGAGTAAATTACACTTTACAGTAAAAAGCTTTGAAACCTAGCCCTACAGTATGTATACTGCCCCGGTACACCTTTCAATACGTAGCATTAAGGGGGAATTTCCTTTTTTAATCCAAAGTCTGAAATAGAAATTTATTTTGAAAAGGTAAGGTCAGTGTGGTGCTGATGTTAATGACAGAGCTTGTAGATGCTGGTCCTAGCGTGTGTTTTAAATGGGTATTGCAAGACCTTTGGGATATACCAAGACACCAAGGAATCATACTGTAAAACAGGACACAGGACACTGCCTCGGCTGCAGCTGCTATTGCAATGGCTGTTTTTTAATTGTTTACAATGTCATGATGCCCTTAAAGAATAAGCAACAGGGTTCTGAAAAATAAAGCGTTACACATCCCCGCGTGCAGCTACAACTGTTTAAATATAGTGTTACACATCCCTGTGTGCTACAACTGTTTAAATATAGCTTTACACATCCCTGTGTGCTACAACTGTTTAAATATAGCGTTACACATCCCCGCGTGCAGCTACAACTGTTTAAATATAGCTTTACACATCCCTGTGTGCTACAACTGTTTAAATATAGCGTTACACATCCCTGTGTGCTACAACTGTTTAAATATAGCATTACACATCCCTGTGTGCTACAACTGTTTAAATATAGCGTTACACATCCCCGCATGCAGCTACAACTGTTTAAATATAGCGTTACACATCCCTGTGTGCTACAACTGTTTAAATATAGCGTTACACATCCCCGCGTGCAGCTACAACTGTTTAAATATAGCGTTACACATCCCCGCGTGCAGCTACAACTGTTTAAATATAGCGTTACACATCCCTGTGTGCTACAACTGTTTAAATATAGCGTTACACATCCCTGTGTGCTACAACTGTTTAAATATAGCGTTACACATCCCTGTGTGCTACAACTGTTTAAATATAGCGTTACACATCCCTGTGTGCTACAACTGTTTAAATATAGCGTTACACATCCCCGCATGCAGCTACAACTGTTTAAATATAGCGTTACACATCCCCGCGTGCAGCTACAACTGTTTAAATATAGCGTTACACATCCCTTTGTGCTGCTACAACTGTTTAAATATAGTGTTACACCCCCCCGCCTGCTGCTACAAATGTTACAACTGGGAAACAGGTACGTGATGGTTTTGTGTGGTTAGGGTCAGGGTTAGGGAAACAGGTACGTGATGGTTTTGTGTGGTTAGGGTCAAGGTTAGGGAAACAGGTACGTGATGGTTTTGTGTGGTTAGGGTCAAGGTTAGGGAAACAGGTACGTGATGGTTTTGTGTGGTTAGGGTCAGGGTTAGGGAAACAGGTACGTGATGGTTTTGTGTGGTTAGGGTCAGGGTTAGAGAAACAGGTACGTGATGGTTTTGTGTGGGTTACACAACTACAGTCAATGAGCAGTGTTGGGGAAGTTACTTTTAAAAAGTAATCTGTTACAGATACACATTACTTGAACAAAATTGTACCTAGTGACAGTAATGTATTACTATGAAAAACAAAAATTCTACAAGGGGAATGGCGCCTTCACTCAGCATGACTCAGCTTCAGTCTTGCTAACTTAGAAACAGTTTTAGTGCAAGTGGTGTCAGGGTTGGGAAGTAGCTCATTCCTGAGATGAACAGGGCCTTGAAGAGCTTCACTGTCAATACATTGCATTATTTCCTACTAGTATCTACTGTGAGTTCATTTGATCCAAGTAAATAAGTTACAAAGTAGATTTGTTTGAATATACAAGTTTGTGTCTGAGAGTATTGTATATCAGTAAACAGGATTGAAGAGCATGCCATTGTTTCGTTTCTCCTGTTCTATGATGTTTCAGTCATTCTGGGTTCTGTTGCTCGAGTTACCATGTTTCGCTGACCTTGGCTCTGAACTTCCTTTTAGCTTGTCTTGAGAATCCTACATGCTGAGACTGACCACAATCTGCATTCCATGCCAATCATGTGAGAACTCCACAAGCCCCACCCCTCTACATTCAGAAAGACAAAGAGCAGGTGTCTTTTGCAGAGTTGAACGGTCACATTGTCACATGATTTGTATGGGCGAGGAAGGTTTTTCAGTCCCAGCACTTCTACAGACCAGTTCAAAACCAGGTAAAGGCTGAAAAAACAAGAACCACTCAGATAGATTGCAAACACCATGCAATAGTAAAAGAAATCAAAGCAATTCAAATGATATGTGGACCTAGTTACTCTATAAGTGAATGAGAAAACCCAGGGTCTGTTTAATAAAACTGCACCAGGAAACACCAGTGACCAGAGGCATGATCACTATATGACATTATTAACTCAGAGAGCCACCCACACTCCCTCTCCAGGGCTACTCAATTCCTATATTCTGCATGATCATCTGCTGCCATTGGCCCCTACTGCCTGCAGTTAGAGACCCACACAGTCTCAGATTCTCCACAGACTGAAAGAATTTACCGTTTTTTTTCTATCTTTATTTTTCAATTCAAGCAGAGCATGGGAGAAATTGACTTTAATGCTTAAAAAAAAAGACTTTTTATGCCATTGAGAAACATCTCATTTGGAGAAATCCCCTTATCATATTCTACATGCAACAAAACCATGGTTACCAACATTCTAATTGAAATAACGTTTGGTCACAGCGAAGCTATACCTTGTAGATATAGATCCTACACAAATTTTAAAAAATGTCTCAAATAAACCGTAGAAAACGTAGCATATAAAGTGTATTACAAAGACTTTTACAGAATACATGTACAAGTAAAAACAATATGCACAGACAGAACAAAACATTAGAGAGTTGAACAGAACTAACTTGCACTTATTCCGAGCTCCGCCCATCTCCTTAAGCACAGCCGGACTCACTGGAGGCAACGCAGACTGGCCCGCTTAGTCCTGCCGCAAAGACTTCTGCCGTCGATCAGGGTATTGTGCACAATACCCATTAATTGTTTTCGTCTTGCGCCCCATTTTCAAATCAAACTAGTCTGTCACCGTATATACCTATAATAGCAAAAGCTTACCTACACCTTAACCCACTAATTTCAAAGTAGGCGCTTTGAATGACAGGCGCTATAGCTGGTAAATGAAAGTGCACAGTCAGTCTGACGATTGACAGTCATTTAAACGAATGAGAGCATTCTAACGCTGCTTCAGCCAACGAGATCTGTCAGGACAGGAGGAAATGACTGACGGTGAAACTACACTAGCCTTTTAAGGGACCACTGATTTGACTGACAGCGACCCCTAGCCAGACAGCAAGTATAAAAACTACACAGACGAGGTGATTTCTTAAATTATTATTTTTGCTAAGTTATAGTTTTTTTTTAGTTCCCACAAAAATACTAAAATCATAGTATGGAAATGCCGGTACAAAGGAGGAAGTGCAGGGTTATTAATGGTGATACTGTTTGGGAATTACGTTCCTTGCTGACATATACACAGCATTTTCATATTTAATTTACAAGGAATTCTCACTTATTTAGTAATGGTTCCTGGGTTTGTATTTTGCACAATACCATTACATGCTAATAAATACACTGTGTGTAACAAGGATATTAAACATGGTAAAACTGCAAAAATACTGTGGCAAACTTTTACAGGGGACTGAAGGAGACCATGCTTTGAGCAAGTGTCTTCATATTTGGTACACAGCTGTATTCAATGATTCTCAGTCACCTTTGAGTATCGGGCCACTAAACAACCCTGATATACACACCACTTCTCATGTCCCAGTTGTTTTGTTTGAAATGAAAATGCTAGTTTTCTATAGTTTGTGTATTTCCAAAGAGCAGGTGAGTGGAAAGGAATTAGCTAGATCCCTTTGAAGGAAGGCACACTGAGATACCTACACGTGGTGTTCTTGTGACCCTGGGATGGCTGAGGGGCGGGGGCAGGGTTGTAGATCCCTTTGAAGGAGGGCACACTGAGATGCCCACACGTGGTGTTCTTGTGACCCTGGGATGGCTGAGGGGCGGGGGCAGGGTTGTAGATCCCTTTGAAGGAGGGCACACTGAGATGCCCACACGTGTTGTTCTTGTGACCCTGGGATGGCTGAGGGGCGGGGGCAGGGTTGTAGATCCCTTTGAAGGAGGGCACACTGAGATGCCCACACGTGGTGTTCTTGTGACCCTGGGATGGCTGAGGGGCGGGGGCAGGGTTGTAGATCCCTTTGAAGGAGGGCACACTGAGATGCCCACACGTGGTGTTCTTGTGACCCTGGGATGGCTGAGGGGCGGGGGCAGGGTTGTTGTCATGCTCCAAGTCTCTTACACTCCCTGCTGCATTCTGTCAGATGGCAGAGTCTGTCCCTGTTTCAAACCTCTGAAGACATACACCTCAGAAAGGATATTTTCTTTGTCCTTGTTGCTAGTAATTTATGAGTTACAATAGTTTTATCAGTTAGAGTTAAAAAATGAAAATGCAAACAGTGTTATAACTTAGTGATGCATTATACAATGTTCATCATGTAGGCGTCTTCATTAATTCTTCTTCATTTAAATGTGATTGATCGACAAGTGCCCACTGAGCCAATGAGAAAGCTTTAGTATATTGTGTATCCAATGAGAAAGCTTTAGTATATTGTGTATCCAATCATAAATCTTTAATATATTGTGTATCCAATGAGAAAGCTTTAATATATTGTGTATCCAATGAGAAAGCTTTAGTATATTGTGTATCCAATGAGAAAGCTTTAATATATTGTGTATCCAATGAGAAAGCTTTAGTATATTGTGTATCCAATGAGAAAGCTTTAATATATTGTGTATTCAATGAGAAAGCTTTAATATATTGTGTATCCAATGAGAAAGCTTTAATATATTGTGTATCCAATGAGAAAGCTTTAATATATTGTGTATCCAATGAGAAAGCTTTAATATATTGTGTATCCAATGAGAAAGCTTTAATATATTGTGTATCCAATGAGAAAGCTTTAGTATATTGTGTATCCAATGAGAAAGCTTTAATATATTGTGTATTCAATGAGAAAGCTTTAATATATTGTGTGTGCAATCAGAGCTGGAAAGAGAAGGTTCTTGCAGTGGGTACATGAAGTTATTCACAGTAAAAACTAAAACCAGTTTTTTGTTAAATGTTAAAATGTTTGACAATAATTTGGCCTATTTTAAGAGACTTACTTTAAATGTGAATTCAGCAGCGTTGTTAAGGACCTTGATATGGTTGGTGAGCTGGAAAGCAGAGCTGCTGCAGCTCAGAGGGATGAAAGAGTGTTCGTCACACGACCCGACCTGCCAGCCCTCCAGCTGAGACTGCTGTGTTTGAGAGGGGGAGGAACAAGACCGAATTAGAAGCAGCTAGAAATGTACCTCCGGTCCACAAATCATTAACCAGATAACTTGCCTTTGAAACATTCCTTTCTGCCTGGAGGCACAACTACAGCCTGTTAGCACTGGAACTGTCTCTGTGTGTTCTCACACTACAGCCTGTTAGCACTGGAACTGTCTCTGTGTGCTCTCACACTACAGCCTGTTAGCACTGGAACTGTCTCTGTGTGCTCTCACACTACAGCCTGTTAGCACTGGAACTGTCTCTGTGTGCTCTCACACTACAGCCTGTTAGCACTGGAACTGTCTCTGTGTGCTCTCACACTACAGCCTGTTAGCACTGGAACTGTCTCTGTGTGCTCTCACACTACAGCCTGTTAGCACTGGAACTGTCTCTGTGTGCTCTCACACTACAGCCTGTTAGCACTGGAACTGTCTCGGTGTGCTCTCACACTACAGCCTGTTAGCACTGGAACTGTCTCTGTGTGTTCTCACACTACAGCCTGTTAGCACTGGAACTGTCTCTGTGTGCTCTCACACTACAGCCTGTTAGCACTGGAACTGTCTCTGTGTGTTCTCACACTACAGCCTGTTAGCACTGGAACTGCCTCGGTGTGTTCTCACACTACAGCCTGTTAGCACTGGAACTGTCTCGGTGTGCTCTCACACTACAGCCTGTTAGCACTGGAACTGTCTCTGTGTGTTCTCACACTACAGCCTGTTAGCACTGGAACTGTCTCTGTGTGCTCTCACACTACAGCCTGTTAGCACTGGAACTGTCTCTGTGTGCTCTCACACTACAGCCTGTTAGCACTGGAACTGTCTCGGTGTGCTCTCACACTACAGCCTGTTAGCACTGGAACTGTCTGTGTGCTCTCACACTACAGCCTGTTAGCACTGGAACTGTCTCTGTGTGCTCTCACACTACAGCCTGTTAGCACTGGAACTGTCTCTGTGTGCTCTCACACTACAGCCTGTTAGCACTGGAACTGTCTGTGTGCTCTCACACTACAGCCTGTTAGCACTGGAACTGTCTCTGTGTGCTCTCACACTACAGCCTGTTAGCACTGGAACTGTCTCGGTGTGCTCTCACACTACAGCCTGTTAGCACTGGAACTGTCTCTGTGTGCTCTCACACTACAGCCTGTTAGCACTGGAACTGTCTCTGTGTGTTCTCACACTACAGCCTGTTAGCACTGGAACTGTCTCTGTGTGCTCTCACACTACAGCCTGTTAGCACTGGAACTGTCTCTGTGTGCTCTCA
Organism: Acipenser ruthenus; assembly: GCF_902713425.1. NCBI lineage: Eukaryota > Metazoa > Chordata > Actinopteri > Acipenseriformes > Acipenseridae > Acipenser > Acipenser ruthenus. The sequence continues at coordinate 14,379,345 of NC_081211.1, forward strand.
CACTACAGCCTGTTAGCACTGGAACTGTCTCGGTGTGCTCTCACACTACAGCCTGTTAGCACTGGAACTGTCTCTGTGTGTTCTCACACTACAGCCTGTTAGCACTGGAACTGTCTCGGTGTGCTCTCACACTACAGCCTGTTAGCACTGGAACTGTCTCTGTGTGCTCTCACACTACAGCCTGTTAGCACTGGAACTGTCTCTGTGTGCTCTCACACTACAGCCTGTTAGCACTGGAACTGTCTCTGTGTGCTCTCACACTACAGCCTGTTAGCACTGGAACTGTCTCTGTGTGCTCTCACACTACAGCCTGTTAGCACTGGAACTGTCTCGGTGTGCTCTCACACTACAGCCTGTTAGCACTGGAACTGTCTCTGTGTGTTCTCACACTACAGCCTGTTAGCACTGGAACTGTCTCTGTGTGCTCTCACACTACAGCCTGTTAGCACTGGAACTGTCTCTGTGTGTTCTCACACTACAGCCTGTTAGCACTGGAACTGCCTCGGTGTGTTCTCACACTACAGCCTGTTAGCACTGGAACTGTCTCGGTGTGCTCTCACACTACAGCCTGTTAGCACTGGAACTGTCTCTGTGTGTTCTCACACTACAGCCTGTTAGCACTGGAACTGTCTCTGTGTGCTCTCACACTACAGCCTGTTAGCACTGGAACTGTCTGTGTGCTCTCACACTACAGCCTGTTAGCACTGGAACTGTCTCTGTGTGCTCTCACACTACAGCCTGTTAGCACTGGAACTGTCTCGGTGTGCTCTCACACTACAGCCTGTTAGCACTGGAACTGTCTCTGTGTGCTCTCACACTACAGCCTGTTAGCACTGGAACTGTCTCGGTGTGCTCTCACACTACAGCCTGTTAGCACTGGAACTGTCTCTGTGTGTTCTCACACTACAGCCTGTTAGCACTGGAACTGTCTCTGTGTGTTCTCACACTACAGCCTGTTAGCACTGCATTGTAGAGTTTTAACATTACTTCCCTTGATTTAAATTCAACACTTTTCACAATATGTCCGAGCATCTTGTTGGCCTTTTTTTATAGCTTCCCCACATTGTCTAGATGAAGACATTTCTGAGTCAACATAAACTCCTAGGTCTTTTTCATAGATTCCTTTTTCAATTTCAGTATCTCGCATATGATATTTATAATGCACATTTTTATTGCCTGCGTGCAGTACCTTACACTTTTCTCTATTAAATGTAATTTGCCATGTGTCTGCCCAGTTCTGAATGCTGTCTAGATCATTTTGAATGACCTTTGCTGCTGTAACAGTGTTTGCCACTCCTCCTATTTTTGTGTCGTCTGCAAATTTAACAAGTTTGCTTACTATACCAGAATCTAAATCATTAATGTAGATTAGGAATAGCAGAGGACCTAATACTGATCCCTGTGGTACACCACTGGTTACCTCGCTCCATTTTGAGGTTTCTCCTCTAATCAGTATTTTCTGTTTTCTACATGTTAACCACTCCCTAATCCATGTGCATGCATTTCCTTGAATCCCTACTGCCTTCAGTTTGAGAATGAATCTTTTATGCGGGACTTTGTCAAAAGCTTTCTGGAAATCTAAATAAACCATGTTGTATGCTTTGCAATTATCCATTGTCGATGTTGCATCCACAAAAAATTCAAGCAGGTTAGATAGACACAATCTCCCTTTCCTAAAACCATGTTGACTGTCTCCCAGGATATTGTTACCATATAGGTAATTTTCCATTTTGGATCTTATTATAGTTTCCATAAGTTTACATATAATAGAGGTCAGGCTTATTGGTCTGTAGTTACCTGATTCGGTTTTGTCTCCCTTTTTGTGGAACGGTATTACATTTGCAATTTTCCAGTCTTTCGGTACAACCCCTGTGTCAAGAGACTGTTGCATGATCTTGGTTAGCGGTTTGTAAATAACTTCTTTCATTTCTTTGAGTACTATTGGGAGGATCTCATCTGGCCCATTTGTTTATTTTAAGAGCTCTTAGTCCCTTTTAGTCCCTTTAACACTTATGCCTCTGTTATGCTAAAGTTATTTAAAACTTTGCAACCAGTGATATGACCCTTGAAAATAAAGCATTCCTAAATGCAAACTTTTGTTTGTTATAACATATGTTTCCATCATAAGTGCACCCCTTTAAGGTTTTTTGTCCTGTTAGCTTTAATAGACCGTCATCACAGCTCCCCATACACTTGTGCTGCAGAACTGGGTATGAACTTTTTCAGCACTAACTTCCTCTGCATTAACACAGCCCTACTGTAACTATTTCAGTGTGATACACAGAATGCTTCCAGGACTGCACTAGCAGTCTGCCTTTTGAGTGGCGTTACATTTCCCAGACTTCTTTACCGGTCTTCAGTGTTGAAAGTTTGGCAAATCTGGCCCTGAACTTCACCTTCAACCTAATATGGCTTCTGGATCATAGAGGCCATGGATACTGAGTACAGATTTGGTGCGCAGCAGTATTCTATGATTCTATTGGTCAGGTTCGAATATCGTTATTGTACAAAATAAATGAACCAAGGCTTGTACTTGTTTTTATGCCTTTGAATAGTGTGTACACTGTTAAAGCAGGATGCACCTGGTAAGGGAACCCCCTTCCTCAGGCATGGAGCACAGGGTGGATTACAATCCAGTGGAACACCTGATGGTTTACTGTTGTTCCCATGGTTACAATACTTCTGTGACATCACCCTTTGATCGTTTGATTGACTCTTCTAAGTAAATGTGGCTGTGTGGGTTTGAAGAGAAGGCCAGTGCGGGGCAGATATATTGTTGCTAAACAAAGCCACAGTTTGTGCTACGAAACCAGTCAGAACAGTTGAACAATGAAAAGCGTGTTGTTACTCACAATCACTTCAGCAGTCAGTTAATTATAGTATTACACATTTCAAACGCAACACTTAGAAAAGGGCTTGCGATTTAATTTCAGCATTTCATATGCCTTTTTCATTTCTTTCGTTAAACCATTGTTCAAACAAGCATACAGCCCACTTACATTTTGACGAGTACTTCTCTAAAATAAGGTAGCTGGCAATGATATTTATGTCTTCGTCTGTTAGGTTTGGCAAAACGATCAATAACTTTACTCTCCGTTCCTGGTTCACATCCCTTTGTTTATTTTTCTAATGCCACTTGTATGTTCTACATCTTAAACATAGTCCTCACTACTATCTTCACTTACAACAGACACTTTTGTCTCTTAGTGGGATTTCAAACTTTAAGGAACTCATGACAACATTCCCATAATATGTGAGACAAACATTTTAACTGTTTGAACTGAGTGTAACAAAAGAGCAAAAACAAATCCATTGACCAAATTAACTATCCATTGAATCTCATTATCGAACAAGTATCAAATAGGAAGAAAATAATCCACAGTTTCTCATGCCAATGGCAGTCTAAACAGTGAACTGTTTCTCCCGATTCAACACTTCTCGTTGTTTATCCCTAATACTATGCTGTAACAGGGTGACGTGTTACATGTGTGGGTAGTCACTGGAAAATACTGACAGACACAGAGCATTGGTGTTGATGCGCCGCTCAGGCGTGCAGATTTAATTTTAGCACCAAACTGACACTAGGGTACCAGCGATGGTAGACCTAGTGTCACATTTAACAAAGCTATAAAAACAAAGAAACAAAAGCTAAAAATAAAAGTTTGCCACACAAAATGACGAGCGCTAGTCCCACTAAAAGGAACGTCCCGCTCCAGGAACCTACTACTCTACGGTAACCCTGTATATACTGTTTTGGGATCCACCTCCCCTAAACTGACCTACTTCTGTTGTGTTATTTCTGAAGTCCTGGCCTCCCAGTGACTCCGGGCCATTCTGACGGTCCTGGCTGGGCAATTGCCTTCACCGGCCCCATCTTGCAGTTAAAGGGCTCCGTAGTAGTCTTTCCCGCAGAGCGGACGCTTCCCTCCTGGATGTAAACAAACTCACAGCTCTCGTCTGTACAGCAATGGCCTTGCAGCAGCCCCGAGCTGTAGCGCAGCCGCTTTTTGAGCTCTGCGCAGCATCCCCAGGCACGCCCCCCAGCCAATCCAGACCTCCCGATCACTTTAGCTCAGGACGAGCCTGCCACTCAACTGGTTGCTTAGCAACGCGTCTCCAACTGCGCGTTGCAGCTGATTTTCTACAGGCACACAGTTGCGCAGGAACCAGCGACCCGGTTCCCTGTTACATATCTTCCCCCTCAGAACGGCACCACCGGTCCGTTCGATAACTCCGACTGGTTCCTCTTCCGTTTTGGGGGGGGGGGGGTCAGTGGGTGGATTGCTGTCGTCCCCGGCGCCATCTCTAAAGGGACCGAGACACGGCGACAGGAGACCCGACTTGCGTGGACAGGGCGACCGGAGCGCAGGCTGGTGACCGGGCGGCTGCAGCTGCCAGCAGAGGTGAGAGCCTTGGCGACAGTGTAGCGATGTCTGGTTCACCAGGGGGAGCGAAACAGGAGTCTGGGCGAACAACCGTGCCTGCTGATGCTGCGACCTGGGACCCAGGCCCAGCGATGGGAGGTCCAGACACCAAGGTCGGGTGTCTGGGAGCACAGGTTAAGGGCTCTTACCCACAGGCGCCGGACTGTTGCCCAGGGGTGGTGGTTGGGGCTGTGGTGGAGGCAGTCTCCTCCTCACTGGCGATTAGGGCAGTAGCTCCTCCTTTAGCCCTCCGGATGGCAGTTACTCCTTTATGGAACGGCAGCTGCTCCTCTCTCGGACGTCAGCTCCTTCACTTGACCGCAACTCCTCCATCAGCTCTCCGGACGGCAGCCACTCCTTTGGCTGAGGAAGGCAGTCCTTGCCTCTCCACACGCCTCGTCCACGTCTCCGACTCCAGTTGCTCCCTCCGCACCGCCTCCGGTGACTGCTGATCGTCAGCTGGTTCTGCCTGTGCATCCTGGTAGGCAACTGCTCTGTGCCTATCCTGCCTTGACTCAGCAGGACCAGTGACGCCCACTTCTGACACCATATGTAACAGGGTGACGTGTTACATGTGTGGGTAGTCACTGGAAAATACTGACAGACACAGAGCATTGGTGTTGATGCGCCGCTCAGGCGTGCAGATTTAATTTTAGCACCAAACTGACACTAGGGTACCAGCGATGGTAGACCTAGTGTCACATTTAACAAAGCAATAAAAACAAAGAAACAAAAGCTAAAAATAAAAGTTTGCCACACAAAATGACGAGCGCTAGTCCCACTAAAAGGAACGTCCCGCTCCAGGAACCTACTACTCTACGGTAACCCTGTATATACTGTTTTGGGATCCACCTCCCCTAAACTGACCTACTTCTGTTGTGTTATTTCTGAAGTCCTGGCCTCCCAGCGACTCCGGGCCATTCTGACGGTCCTGGCTGGGCAATTGCCTTCACCGGCCCCGTCTTGCAGTTAAAGGGCTCCGTAGTAGTCTTTCCCGCAGAGCGGACGCTTCCCTCCTGGATGTAAACAAACTCACAGCTCTCGTCTGTACAGCAATGGCCTTGCAGCAGCCCCGAGCTGTAGCGCAGCCGCTTTTTGAGCTCTGCGCAGCATCCCCAGGCACGCCCCCCAGCCAATCCAGACCTCCCGATCACTTTAGCTCAGGACGAGCCTGCCACTCAACTGGTTGCTTAGCAACGCGTCTCCAACTGCGCGTTGCAGCTGATTTTCTACAGGCACACACTTGCGCAGGAACCAGCGACCCGGTTCCCTGTTACATATGCATTTACCATGCTATGCTTCTTTGTGTTTTACCGTACTGCTTCGGACTTCACAATGCTTACCTGTTCTTTCACTGTGCTTTATTACATTGTGCAATGCTTTTACAATGGTAAACTTTTATAAGGGACCATGCATGCTTTTCATTGAAGGTGTAAAGCTAAGGCTTTATTCTCTCTCATTAGCAGTATTAGCACCCAGCTGTGCTCTATTTGGTTTCAAGACTGTATTTAACCCTTTGCAAATATGAGGGCTCACATTATGATATGATAAGTATTGTGATAAAGCTATAGGTCACAATACAATGTGTCTCATGATATGGAGGTCTCTAAGTATACAGGTCACAATACATTCTATTGCACACCATAACAAACAATGTGTATCACAATATGCAGGTCACAATACAATGTGTATCACGATATGCAGATCACAATACAATGTGTATCGCGATATGCAGATCACAATACAATGTGTATCACGATATGCAGATCACAATACAATGTGTATCACGATATGCAGATCACAATACAATGTGTATCACGATATGCAGATCACAATACAATGTGTATCACGATATGCAGATCACAATACAATGTGTATCACGATATGCAGATCACAATACAATGTGTATCACGATATGCAGATCACAATACAATGTGTATCACGATATGCAGATCACAATACAATGTGTATCGCGATATGCAGATCACAATACAATGTGTATCGCGATATGCAGGTCACAATACAATGTGTATCGTGATATGCAGATCACAATACAATGTGTATCACGATATGCAGATCACAATACAATGTGTATCACAATATGCAGATCACAATACAATGTGTATCAAACTGTGTGAAGATGTGTCTCCTTCCCTCTGTCCTAAGTCTATCTTCACCTCATTTCGAACTGTCCTCTGGTCCTGGTTTCTTTTTTATTTTTTTATTGTTTATAAATGCTTTCGAAACAATAATGATTGTTTAAATTGTAATACATATCAGGTAAGATCAACTGGAATGATCTAGTTAGCTGTACATACTGTAAAGGGCTCAGTACAGTGATGCTGTTTCACAGACTCTAAAGGGCTCAGTACAGTGTGATGCTGTTTCACAAACTCTAAAGGGCTCAGTACAGTGTGATGCTGTTTCACGTACTCTAAAGGGCTCAGTATAGTGTGATTCTGTCTCTCAGACTCTAAAGGGCTCAGTACAGTGATGCTGTTTCACAGACTCTAAAGGGCTCAGTACAGTGTGATGCTGTTTCTCAGACTCTAAAGGGCTCAGTACAGTGTAATGCTGTTTCTCAGACTCTGAAGGGCTCAGTACAGTGTGATGCTGTTTCTCAGACTCTGAAGGGCTCAGCACAGTGTGATGCTGTTTCCTCTGCCAGGCTGAACCCTCTCCCTCCTCTCTCTCTGTTCCAGAAGGTGATGCTGCCGACAGGAGCAGCGTTCCGCTGGTTCCAGTAGAAGGATCAATCCCAAAGCTTTGTCATCAAGTGCATTGCCACCGCTTGCTTGTATTGTCTCAAGCAAAGGATATTTGGCTGAAAAACTAATGGATGCACCTACTTTTCCTGAACCAAAAATAAACAAAAGCCTATGGCAACTTTCATTCCTTTTTTATATGTTCTGTTTGGTACCTTTTGTCCTTTTTCAGCAGTTTTAAGTGTTTCTGACATTGATAAATACATTGCCAAACTGAGAAATACCAGACTGAGTATGGACAATCAAATCATTTCTGTGTTTGGTGTTAATGTTGTTTATGTGTGAAAATAAAACTGTACTTGTTTAGAGAATGTACATTTACAGCTATATTTTAAAACTAGTGGCTAATGACAAGCACTATTGTAATTTAGCACCATTGTTACTACTTACCACATGTTCTGTATTTCTGAGTTGTCCTTTTTTGTCATAAATCTCTAGTTTTTAAATGGCTAAAATGTTTGTAATTAAAAGAAAAACGAAAAAGATGTAGTATCCATTGTTCTGATATAAAAAAGAAATGTTAGTTTCACTTCTTTACTCTTGTGTTCACACAGCCAGAGGTATCTGTTTTGAAGGCGTTGCTGGAAACTTTTATTACTCAATGTTTTTTTATTTTATTTTGTGAAATTGACAAGTCCTTTTTTAAAGTGTATTGCATCACCAAGAAGAATGTTCAGTTGTATCTGTAGACAGAACTTTTATAAATATTGACAGATGCATTAAAAACCAGACCCGGCTCTGCTATACCCACAGCAGCTGGGACCCCAGTCCTCTCGTTCATACAGTAATCTACATCTTTAAACAGCCATGCCCACACTCAGCTCTGCTATACCCACAGCAGCTGGGACCCCAGTCCTCTCGTTCATACAGTAATCTACATCTTTAAACAGTCATGCCTACACTCAGCTCTGCTATACCCACAGCAGCTGGGACCCCAGTCCTCTCGTTCATACAGTAATCTACATCTTTAAACAGTCATGCCTACACTCAGCTCTGCTATACCCACAGCAGCTGGGACCCCAGTCCTCTCGTTCATACAGTAATCTACATCTTTAAACAGTCCTCTCGTTCATACAGTAATCTACATCTTTAAACAGTCCTCTCGTTCATACAGTAATCTACATCTTTAAACAGTCCTCTCGTTCATACAGTAATCTACATCTTTAAACAGTCCTCTCGTTCATACAGTAATCTACATCTTTAAACAGTCATGTTTGTAATATTTTAGCAGTTTGGACTGTTTTGTGAATTAAATGAATGCATGTATTTGTTCAAGATTTACAGTTTAAATTGTACGTCTCCTTTTGCATGCTGTATTTTTAAAATACTGTGCATCATTTTGATAAAAACAACGCAGTATGAAAACAGTCATGAAAACGTTGGGTTTTTTTTTAATTTTTTTTATTTGTTTTTTGCTTTGAGGATCTGGTTTCGACTTTACTTTGGTGATTTAAGGTGGTACAGTAAATACACTATTAACATGTAATACTGAAAATATTCCTTTGGGTGCTTACTATAATTTTATATTTTAATAATATAAGAAATGTGAAAATAGATAGGATGTTTTAAAAACCATAATGTGAGTGAGTGATTGCAATTTCATATCTATAAAATAAAATTTGTTGCAAAAAGTTGCAGTTAACTGTACATTGTGATTACCCTGTATCATGTTTAAAGTGACTTTAAAACTGTGCTAAAGACTTTTGAGTCCAAGTATATATATGATTTGAGTGTTGAATAGATGAACCTGACAAAATCGTGTTACACAACCCCCTGCAGTCTTTACAAGAAACACCTTGCTTTATGTTTGCTGGATCCTGTGTTGTCCATAACACAGCAATTGCTTTATTATTTTTGTTAGCACATCACAGATAAATCAACTTTCTTTCAACGTTTACTGGGGAACGTTTGCCAGGAGAAAGAGAATTTGTCTTCTACACATGGCAGTGTATCCAGATCACGCTCCCTCCTGCAACAACGCTGGTGCTCTGACTGAAATGAAGGGCAGATTGTGGGCACAGAAAATCAGCACTGTTGAAGCCCAGTTGATTTATACGTAACCTCTGAGGGACATGGTGTGAATTAAAAAAGGTTATTATCTCGAGAACACAACATATTAGCTCGTGGGAATAACATAATGGGGCAGATGTAAGTATAGGCGCAGTGCAAATAATTGCAGATGCAAAATTCAATTATTTTGCACTGTGCCCAAAGTAAGCTTAATAGCAAATGCAAATTACTCAACACGCACAAACAATGATGCGCAATTATGATAATGAGGGCATCAGTCTATTTAGCGGCCACACTTGCAGCCCACAGGTGACTCAGTTAGGAGTACAGAGAGCAGTAGGTGCTGTATGACATTTGTGGAGCATGAAAATACAAACCAGAAAAAACCCATATGTCAGAGGATGGGCAGCAAAGTCCTCTTGGAGCACAGAAAAGAAAATAAATGTTTTCTGAGAAGGAGCTGAGAGTCCTTAAGGCTGAGGTCACTCAGCATGAAACAGCATCAGTTATTTGGAAAAGCCTCAGCCAACATCAGTTATGTGAGTATCCTTAGGAAATGATATGTATTGGCCTGCCCTTTTTAGCATGACATCCAGAAATGTGCCTAGCACTCTGGAAAAGGTGGGTTGGGCTATCCCTCCAGATATTCCAACTGGTCTGAAAGGAACTAGAGGCAAAGTAGTGCAGAGAACACAGGACACATGCAAAGGGATAGCGGCCCCTAGATTGACGCTGGGGTCTATCTCATCCCCCAATTCAGCTATGAGGAGAAGGATGACTTGCGGAGTGAGATGATAACGCTTTAGCACCGCATCCTCCGGCATCCGAAAACAAAGTGACCCTGGGATTGAATATGCAGGGTCTTCTTCGTCTTGCCCTTCTCCTCTGAACATGTTCCTGCCTCTCCTCAACAAGAGCCAAGTGTTGCCACATCTGGAAGTGTACCACAGCAGCCATCCTGAAGCCAATGACAGGTGCTTTTATACAGCTCTTAGTTACTCGCTTATACAATGGTTTGTACCTTGTAAGGTGTAAGGTTTTTGGAGGGTCAGCAATTGCCTAAGTGCAAGGTAAAATTCTTACATCACATTATAATATTTGCACCTGCTTAGTATCCAGATCCCGCCCAATTCCATGCTCTTCATCTGAATACATTTCAATATCATTTTAATGGATTTATGATGGCAAAGTGCAAATTTAATAGTGGGTGCCGAATGCCAGGTAAACACCGTTCTTTACATACGCTAAAATTAGACTTTACGGCAGCTAAACATGATTGAAGGCCGCATTATGGGGGGTTTGCACCAGCAAATCCATGAACACAACATAATATCAATGAGCACAACATAATATCAATGAGCACAACATAATATCCATGAGCACAACATAATATCAATGAGCACAACATAATATCAATGAGCACAACATAATATCCATGAGCACAACATAATATCAATGAGCACAACATAATATCAATGAGCACAACATAATATCCATGAGTATAACATAATATCAATGAGCACAACATAATATCAATGAGCACAACATAATATCAATGAGCACAACATAATATCCATGAGCACAACATAATATCAATGAGCACAACATAATATCAATGAGCACAACATAATATCCATGAGCACAACATAATATCAGTGAGCACAACATAATATCCATGAGCACAACATAATATCAGTGAGCACAACATAATATCCATGAGCACAACATAATATCCATGAGTATAACATAATATCCATGAGCACAACATAATATCCATGAGTATAACATAATATCAATGAGCACAACATAATATCCATGAGTATAACATAATATCCATGAGCACAACATAAAATCCATGAGCACAACATAATATCCATGAGTATAACATAATATCAATGAGCACAACATAATATCCATGAGCACAACATAATATCCATGAGCACAACATAATATCCATGAGAACAAGAGATTGTGGTAACAGCACAAAGGTATGGCTAACCAATTGATTGAGTTTTACTTTGATCTCAGGCTAAAATATAAAGATATTATCTTTGTACTTCACACCCGTCATAATTATGTAATAATTGAAAGACATGACCCATCACTCCTAATCAGTGCTTAATTTGTAAATCGGGAGGTCCCGGAACACATAGTGAGCGCGAGAGGGGGGGGTGTTCCGGGGGGCTCTGAGGTACCGGAACGCATGAGAAAAAAAGTGACAAACACAATGTAGCCAGACAATGTTACAGGGTTATACGTTTGCTTTTTCTTGAACTGAGCCTCTGTCCAAACTGCACCTGCTCCGTGCACTTCGTCGGTGGATGCACTGTCCTCCCTAGTGATGTGTAGTTCGCGAACGAATGGTTCTTTTTGAACGACTCACTAAGATGAACGATGGGAATCGGATCAGAGTCCCTATTGAATCGGTTCTTTTGATTCACTCTATGAACAAGCTGCGTGGCGCACAGGAGTCGAATTACCAGCCTATCAAAAGTCATGAAATGATTCCTTACCTCTCGAGTCCGGCTGATTTGTTCGTTGTAACAAGGAAACCGGGTTGTCTCTCAACTCGTTAAGTGTTATGAAACTGAAGACCGTATGTGCCATGTTGGATCCAAATTCCCGCTTACTTAGTGCATGATAAGAACTCTGTGTGAGCCAAAATGGGGTCAGTTACATCCTCCAGACCATAGCTATGTATCTATGACCCAGACGGTGTGTACTTTCTAGAGTGCTGCTTCACGCTGTCAGAAACTCAGATTACAAGTTTGTTCACCATAATTTCTTACAGTTCTTCTTAGTTTACTGTGTACGTAACCTTGTGTAAGTCTGCCAAACAAATAAATAATAAAATGAATCACTACTAGTTGTAGCCTATGTGTTTGTTATTTTTTATACACATACAAAATTAATCATATCTATAGTTAACTATTTTGCACAAATTATGATTAATACCTCTAAGTCATCTTGAATAAAGTCAGCCAAATTACTAAATAATAATAATAATAATAATAATAATAATAATAATAATAATAATAATAATAATAATAATAATAATAATTGAGATATACACCTCATTTCCAAAATAAATAAATACAAACATCTACTGGTATTGTAACGTTATTGTACCCAAGGCTTAATTATATAACTTGTGATTACATATTTGACCTTGAGGAATGAATTTATTTTATACATGACAATTTACAACTACGGTTAAATATTTTATAATTTAATAATGACGGAGATTCACCTTAGTCCACAAGGTGAAACGAAGTATCAGCTACGATACAACAACCTTTTAGGTTGATATTGCACATTCTAATGGATGGAGTTCTTAAACTTCTATTATATTTTACACACACATTAAATATACATTTTCTAAATGTTATTTTACTGTGTTAAACAGTAAAAAATACTAAATATATACACACGTTTAAACTTTGTTTATATAAAATGTACATGTTGCGGTTATGGGTGTGCTTCAACGTGTGATTGATCACATGACTAATCCCAAAGATTTACTGGATAGAAGAGGAATTGGGCAAACAGCGTTTTGCTATGTGCTGAATAAATACCACGGATTAGTTCCACAAATACCACTCGTTCGAGACTCTCTTTGTTGTTGTAAAAAACAATGGGTGACTCCAAATGTATAGAAAAAAAACACGTAAGAAATGCAATTGACTATTTTTTTTTTTTTTTAAAGATTTAATTAAATTCGATCGATACTGATGGCTAAACAATGCCAATGGTTCAAACTGTTATGTTATCTCCAGTATTCTAAATATATATTATAATTTTTTTGTCAAACTATATTTAATTTAATGTTTATGAACCAAGTCAACCAAATATAGATTCTCCCTAGCTTTTGTGATGTGCAGTTTGTGAACGACTCGTTCTTTCCGGTTCAAATAAACCTACGTAAACAATCTCAATGCGGTCTACAGTGATTGGTTTTGTGTCATTGAATCAGTGAATCAAATGAACGAAATGAATCGATTCACCAAACTGAACTGAATCAAATGAATCGAGTCACTAAAAATAATCGAACTGCCCATCACTAGTCCTCCCCGACCACGTCCCCGTCCCCCTCTCCCGCCGAGTCTGACTCACTAGTGGCCTACTAGCTAGTGGAGGACATGCCGGTGGTGATGCTGAACTGGCGGGATTAAGCGTAGACAGCGCTGCTAGCTAAGGCATCGCCATCAGGAGCAGTTTACCCCTCATTTTTGATTGGGCTTTCCTTTCCCACGACACGTTTCAAATTCAGTAGCGACTACTAGCCCAGGCTATGTGATGTGATTACGCAGGGACCTCTCACTAGCTGACCACCACTGTTTCAAGATCAGTTACTTACCTGCCCCATAACCTCTATGTACAAATAAGAGAGCAGGTCTGGAATCGGTGTGGCAGGATAGGATGCGCTTTTACGGGGGGCGGGAGGAATAACGAGGAGGCAGAGGCAACTTTAACTCTGATCGCTTTTATTAGAATGTTTACAGTGGAAAAAATAATAACTCATGCCACGAGAGGTACCGGATCCGGGCAAATTAGGTGCAGGAACGAAAAAAGTCAAATCTGAGAGGTGCCGGATCCTGTTCCGGCAGGATCCGGCTCAGATTAAGCACTGCTCCAAATGCAATTATTCAACAGGTACAGGACTGTGCTAATATAGACCATGCCTTCGTTTACTTATAAAACGCTCCAAACATCCATTCTGAAACTGTCAGCAGCCACAACCCTAGTGGATGCTTTCAAGAACAATATTGTAGCGTTTCACTGGATGCAGAAAACAAGCGAGACACGCTTTGTTTTTGGTTCAATGCTTCTTATGGTTCAATGCTTCTTTTCAGATGCTATCTCGCACCCGCCAGGTGTGCTTCTTCGCATTCAAACACTTTATTCCAATAACAACACAAAATGGCGTTGCAGTGCCTTCTTATAACCTTTGCCCCGCCCCCTTATGCAAATAAGGTACCAGGGCTCTGGCATACCCCATTGGCTCTCAGCCGCACACTACTACCAATGGGCACAGACAAACAGCCAATGGGGACAGACCATGGAAGACAAACAGGCAGACAGGCTACATTATACACAGGAATACACACACAAGGTAAACAAAGCAGCGGTGGAATAAACACACAGCACATAAACACAGATAGACAGCGGGAATGACAGCACACAAACACAATGCATGGATCGCTACAATATAAAATCATAACCCCTCAAATACCATTTCTAAAGTAGGTAGTATATTATATACAAGACAGCAGTGTATCAGAGAGAGAGGAAGTGGTGCTCACAAGATACTGTATGTCATGTGCACCATGCTCCTGTAGGGGTTCCTTAGATTTATGATGTGTGATTAAACATTTTAAGAGTCTGTAATATGTTAAAAAATATATAGCGCTGCGATACAGACAACATGATCAGTAATGCAGCAGTGAAGGTAAGGTAATGCGTTTCTTGTTAGCTTTTATGTAGTTATAACAAACTCAATACTTACCTGTCATGCATTTCCAAATGTGAAGGTTCTCATTTTTATTTTATGTGAAGGTTCTTAGTCACAGTGGGCCAAGGTCCGGAGCAACATTTTCACACTGACTGCTATCCATACCCACAAACACACACACAGAGCTGCACGAATACAGTTCATAACCCCATACCCACAAACACACACAGAGCTGCACAAATACAGTTCCTATCCCCATACCCACAAACACACACAGAGCTGCACAAATACAGTTCATATCTCCATACCCACGAACACACACAGAGCTGCACAAATACAGTTCATATCCCCATACCCACAAACACACACAGAGCTGCACAAATACAGTTCATATCTCCATACCCACAAACACACACAGAGCTGCACAAATACAGTTCATATCTCCATACCCACAAACACACACAGAGCTGCACAAATACAGTTCATATCCCCATACCCACAAACATACACAGAGCTGCACAAATACAGTTCATAACCCCATACCCACAAACACACACAGAGCTACACAAATACAGTTCCTATCCCCTTACCCACAAACACACACAGAGCTACACAAATACAGTTCATATCCCCATACCCACAAACACACACAGAGCTACACAAATACAGTTCATATCCCCATACCCACAAACACACACAGAGCTACACAAATACAGTTCCTATCCCCATACCCACAAACACACACTTTGCACTCAGCTCATCATCACCACCATCTCTGTCTGTGTATTCCTGTCTAGTCTGACGCCACCCACTCTGGCCGTCTTTGTGACACGTGGTGTCATCGTGGGATAGCCGCGCCTCCAAGCGCCAGACCAGGAGGGGTCTGGATTAAAAAAAAAAAAAAAAAAAAAAAAAGGATTACAAATATTGTTTTTGGGGGAAAAAAAAATCAATGGCAGAAGACGCCATCAAACTACGGGGCTGGTTCCTGGAGAATGCTGGGCTGGAGGCCCAGTCTCTGCCCATAGTCGTCCGGGCCCTGTGGATGATGGACAGTGAGAGATGGGAGGCATATCAGGAGGAACACACCCCAAACACCTTGGAGGAAGGTGTGGAGTTTGTCCTCAGCTACCTGGAGGCAACCATAAACGAAACAGCAGCCCAGGTAGCAGGACCACCAGCAGAGGAGTACCTGCTGTCCCCATCTCCACCAGCAGAGGGTGAGTACCTGCTGTCCCCATCTCCACCAGCAGAGGGTGAATGCCTGCTGGTTTTGCCTCCACAGCCCGAGCGGGAGGAGCCTGAGCGTCCACAGCCCAAAGGGAGGCAAGTCGGGGCTTCCACAGCTCTGGGACCCAAGCCACCAGCAGAGGGAAAATGCCTGCTGGTTCAGCCCCAAGAGCCGGAAGGGGAGGAGTTACAGGCCCAACCCCCTGAAAATTTTTTGGGGGGAGAAGGGCAGGATGCTGGTGTCCCCCAGCAGACTCTAGCTATGCTGCTGAAGGCAGCACGGCGCGCACATGCCCAGCCGCCACAGCAGAGGGAGCCAGCACCGCCACAGCCTCCCTCTGAGTGGCCAGCATCAGCCCCATCGCCTCTGCCTCCACCATCTTCACCGGCAGGAGCAGAGCAGCAGGAGCTGCCTCTGCCTCCGCCACCACCACTGCCAGGAGCAGAGGAGCAGGAGCTGCCTCTGCCTCCACCACCGCCAGGAGCAGAGGAGCTGGAGCTGCCTCTGCCTCCGCCACCGCCCGGAGCAGAGGAGCAGGAGCTGCCTCTGCTGCCCGTACCTCCACAGGGAGTACGGTGGCCAGAGCCCCAGAAAGGGGAGCTGCCGGCCACGAAGAAGGGGGACGAGGTCTGGAGACCACTTTCCCCAGCAGCAGTTTCGCTGCAGGAGTTCTTGTGGCCGGAGCCCCACAGGAGGGAGCTGCCGGCTACGAAGAAGGGGGAGGTCGGGGGACCACCTGCTCCTGCAGCTTTTTCGCTGCAGGACGGGACCAGCATGCTGTCAGCCGTGCCACTACCGGCAGGGGAGCTGACAGCATTTCCAGACATGGGCCCACTGAAGCCTCCCTTCCCAGCCCAAGACTTTGGCCTGGACTGCTGGGTATTTAAGGGGGGAGGTGGCCGTTGAGGCCATGTGTGCTGCGCACAAGGGGGGGTATATGTGGCAAAGTGCCCCGCCCCTGTGTGCATTTGTGTGTTCTGTGTTGTATGTTGCGTGCGTGTGTTAATGTTGTTGTATAGAGATTGGTACACGGGATATAAACGGGTCTGTGTTTCACGTGTATTTAAAAAGTGTAGATTTGTATTTAGGCACGAGGAGAGCACAAATCACTTCACGTGCTGGTTAAATGTAATATGCGAGCACGGGGTTGCACAGAATTAATTCACGTGCTGGGATTCAAGTGAATAATTAATTAGTAATTGAATCCCAGCACAACAGTATAAATAGGCAAATTTTTAGTCAGTCAGGGTTGGGTGTTCGGAAGAGGAGAACGGGTGAGAGAGAGAGAGGAGAGTTAAAGCAGTAAAAACGTGAAATATAAGTGTTTGTTCTCACCGTGTTTGTTTGTCTCCGTGCACCGTTTGTTTAGTGTTAGTCCGTTTTGTCTGTCTCTTTATTTTGGCGCAAGTGCCGTGTCCTGTTTTGTGTACCGTTTAAAACCTTTTTATTTGTTAATAAACGCTGAGTGCAGCCATTGCACTCAGCTCATCATTACCACCATCTCTGTCTGTGTATTCCTGTCTAGTCTGACGCCACCCACTCTGGCCGTCTTTGTGACACCTACAAACACACACAGAGCTACACAAATACAGTTCCTATCCCCATACCCACAAACACACACAGAGCTACACAAATACAGTTCCTATCCCCTTACCCACAAACACACACAGAGCTGCACGAATACAGTTCATATCCCCATACCTACAAACACACACAGAGCTACACAAATACAGTTCCTATCCCCATACCCACAAACACACACAGAGCTGCACAAATACAGTTCATAACCCCATACCCACAAACACACACAGAGCTGCACAAATACAGTTCCTATTCCCATACCCACAAACACACACAGAGCTGCACAAATACAGTTCATATCTCCATACCCACGAACACACACAGAGCTGCACAAATACAGTTCATATCCCCATACCCACAAACACACACAGAGCTGCACAAATACAGTTCATATCTCCATACCCACAAACACACACAGAGCTGCACAAATACAGTTCATATCTCCATACCCACGAACACACACAGAGCTGCACAAATACAGTTCATATCCCCATACCCACAAACACACACAGAGCTGCACAAATACAGTTCATAACCCCATACCCACAAACACACACAGAGCTACACAAATACAGTTCCTATCCCCTTACCCACAAACACACACAGAGCTACACAAATACAGTTCATATCCCCATACCCACAAACACACACAGAGCTACACAAATACAGTTCCTATCCCCTTACCCACAAACACACACTGAGCTACACAAATACAGTTCATATCCCCATACCCACAAACACACACAGAGCTGCACGAATACAGTTCATATCCCCATACCTACAAACACACACAGAGCTACACAAATACAGTTCCTATCCCCATACCCACAAACACACACAGAGCTGCACAAATACAGTTCATAACCCCATACCCACAAACACACACAGAGCTACACAAATACAGTTCATATCCCCATACCCACAAACACACACAGAGCTACACAAATACAGTTCCTATCCCCATACCCACAAACACACACAGAGCTACACAAATACAGTTCATATCCCCATACCTACAAACACACACAGAGCTGCACGAATACAGTTCATAACCCCATACCCACAAACACACACAGAGCTGCACGAATACAGTTCATATCCCCATACCCACAAACACACACAGAGCTGCACAAATACAGTTCCTATCCCCTTACCCACAAACACACACAGAGCTGCACGAATACAGTTCATAACCCCATACCCACAAACACACACAGAGCTGCACAAATACAGTTCATATCTCCATACCCACAAACACACACAGAGCTACACAAATACAGTTCATATCCCCATATCCACAAACACACACAGAGCTACACAAATACAGTTCATATCCCCATACCCACAAACACACACAGAGCTGCACGAATACAGTTCATAACCCCATACCCACAAACACACACAGAGCTACACAAATACAGTTCCTATCCCCATACCCACAAACACACACAGAGCTGCACAAATACAGTTCATAACCCCATACCCACAAACACACACAGAGCTACACAAATACAGTTCATATCCCCATACCCACAAACACACACAGAGCTACACAAATACAGTTCCTATCCCCATACCCACAAACACACACAGAGCTACACAAATACAGTTCATATCCCCATACCTACAAACACACACAGAGCTGCACGAATACAGTTCATAACCCCATACCCACAAACACACACAGAGCTGCACGAATACAGTTCATATCCCCATACCCACAAACACACACAGAGCTGCACAAATACAGTTCCTATCCCCTTACCCACAAACACACACAGAGCTGCACGAATACAGTTCATAACCCCATACCCACAAACACACACAGAGCTGCACAAATACAGTTCATATCTCCATACCCACAAACACACACAGAGCTACACAAATACAGTTCATATCCCCATATCCACAAACACACACAGAGCTACACAAATACAGTTCATATCCCCATACCCACAAACACACACAGAGCTGCACGAATACAGTTCATAACCCCATACCCACAAACACACACAGAGCTACACAAATACAGTTCATATCCCCATACCCACAAACACACACAGAGCTGCACAAATACAGTTCATATCCCAATACCCACAAACACACACAGAGCTGCTCAAGTACAGTTACAACGTGTCGCTGCTTTTAGAGTTCTTCCCTACATTTAAAGGAGTTTTAGGAATCCATTTTTAGCATAACTACTGTCTCTTTTTCAATTGTCTGGCTTCTTGCTGTCTTGTTGCTGCATCTCTGCATCTCTTGACTGCCCTGACCTACTCCATGTCAAAGAAAGTTCTCAGTGTGCTTGCCTTGGCTTCCAGGAAATGTGTTACAATTGCACCTCCTGGGTCATTTCAACTCAGCAATGTCTTCAGGGTCAAGCATCTTATGGGCTTCAAAGCATGTCAATGATTAGGGGAAGCAGCTGACTGGTGTCTGACTGGAAAGAAGGACCTGATGGGGTGGAGGCAATTTCATTCTCCAGCTGAACTGACCATGAAAGTGCAGGACTATCTGAATGCAAGGCATGCAAACAGAGATGTATTTAACCTAGTGAATAAAACTGCAACAAACTTAAAAAAAAAAAACCCTGGCATTGCATGAATAAACCTAGTGAAGCAGTGGATATCGTCTAGGCTTCATTTTTGCAAAGATATCAACAAGGATATCAAAATCAAGTTTATTTACCAATGCTTTTCCAGTTGCCATTAGAAGCAGACCACTCAGACGAGGATTAAAGTCCATTTTGTTGCCTCTAATCAGAATAACAGATCGTCTACATTTTTGCAAACCGAGTATTAACAATTCAACACAGTACTAAATAAAATTTCCCAAATATACATCCGTTTTATGAATGAAAAAGAAAAAACGTAAATGAATATTCAAGCAGAGCATGATTAGAAATGTCACGAAATACAATCTTTAACTTTAAAGGAGGTAAGGAGTCAAAATAAAATCATGTTCATTTAAATAGATAAATGCTACGCTTCATTTACATAAACGCTGTACGTATGCAATTGTTGTACCCCTGACATCCGTAAAACAGCAAGTATCCTTCTAGAGTTTTACCAGCTCAAAAAGATAATAAAAACTACTGGTGGCACGAGTTTAGCTTTTCATTCCCCTCTTTGACAAAGTAACTTCAGAATTAGTTAAAATGGCACTGGCTATGATTTTGCTATTTCAAATCAGCTTAGTTGCTGAGCTAAGACCATCACAACAGAGAGTCAGGAGAGAGGCTCACACTGCATCTCGTTACAACAGCAGCAGTTAACTCAGCCAGACCATCACAACAGAGAGTGAGCAGAGAGACTCACACTGCATCTCGTTACAGCAGGTCCTGTAGGTGAGAGTATTTCATTGTGTTCATCATGAATGATAGGTCCTGTAGGTGAGAGTATTTCATTGTGTTCATCATGAATGATAGGTCCTGTAGGTGAGAGTATTTCATTGTGTTCATCATGAATGATAGGTCCTGTAGGTGAGAGTATTTCATTGTGTTCATCATGAATGATAGGTCCTGTAGGTGAGAGTATTTCATTGTGTTCATCATGAATGATAGGTCCTGTAGGTGAGAGTATTTCATTGTGTTCATCATGAATGATAGGTCCTGTAGGTGAGAGTATTTCATTGTGTTCATCATGAATGATAGGTCCTGTAGGTGAGAGTATTTCATTGTGTTCATCATGAATGATAGGTCCTGTAGGTGAGAGTATTTCATTGTGTTCATCATGAATGATAGGTCCTGTAGGTGAGAGTATTTCATTGTGTTCATCATGAATGATAGGTCCTGTAGGTGAGAGTATTTCATTGTGTTCATCATGAATGATAGGTCCTGTAGGTGAGAGTATTTCATTGTGTTCATCATGAATGATAGGTCCTGTAGGTGAGAGTATTTCATTGTGTTCATCATGAATAATAGGTCCTGTAGGTGAGAGTATTTCATTGTGTTCATCATGAATGATAGGTCCTGTAGGTGAGAGTATTTCATTGTGTTCATCATGAATGATAGGTCCTGTAGGTGAGAGTATTTCATTGTGTTCATCATGAATGATAGGTCCTGTAGGTGAGAGTATTTCATTGTGTTCATCATGAATGATAGGTCCTGTAGGTGAGAGTATTTCATTGTGTTCATCATGAATAATAGGTCCTGTAGGTTTTTGCTATCTATTCAACTGCTTGGGAGCATGCTGCCGACCCGAAACAAACAGCTCTTCAATGATGCGTTTCTATCATTTATGCATAATCAATCATATATATCAATCATATATATACTGTATATATATATATATATATATATATATATATATATATATATATATATATATACACAGTGGTTTGCACAAGTATTCACGCCCCTGCAAAGTTTTCACATTTTGTTGGCAGCTGAGCATACTCCACGACGCTTTCAAATTAGACTTTACATGTAGAATCTACACAAACTGCTCCACATTGATAAAGTTAAAAAATGCATCTAGAATATAAATAAGTAAGATTTACAGAGAAAAACAGATTAATCTAAGTTGCATAAGTATTCAACCCTTTTGCTACTGCAGCTCTAAATCAGCTTGGGTGCAAATTATTTGTTTGAAAGGTCACAAAATTAGTGAAATGGTTTCAGCCTGTGTGTACTCAAAGTGGTTTAACTTGTAGATAATTTCCCTCAGGTACATAAAGACTTTCAAGCTGCAACTCACATAGTGATCCAACAAAGCAACCATGAAGACTAAGGAGCTTTCTAAACAAGTCAGGGATAAAGTGGTAGAGAGGCACCGAGCAGGAGAAGGGTACAAGAAAATTTCAAAGGCGCTGATTATCCCTCTCAGCACAGTGAAGTCCATCATTAAGAAGTGGAAGATCCATCGTACCACCCAGACACTACCCAGATCAGGTCGTCCTCCCAAACTGAGCAGCTGGGCAAGCAGGAAACTGGTTTGGGATGTCACTCTGAAGCTAACAATGACCTTGAGAGAAAAATTCTGTGTCTGAGATGGGAGTCAGTGTTCACACATCAACAATAAGCCGGTCCCTACACAAAGCTGGCCTGTATGGATGGGTGGCAAGAAAGAAGCCATTACTCAAAAAGCCTCATCTTAAATCATGTATGGAGTTTGCGAAAAAGCATGTAGATGATACTGCAGACATGTGGAAAAAGGTTTTGTGGTCAGACGAGACAAAAATTAAATTTTTCGGTCTAAATTCCAAGCGTTACGTCTGGTGCAAGCCCAACACTGCACATCACCCAGTCAACACCATCCCAGCTGTCAAGCATGGTGGTGGCTGCATCATGTTATGGGGATGCTTCTCTACAGCAGGGACTGGGAAGCTTGTCAGGATAGAGAGGAGAATGGATGGTGAAAAAAAAGGTGAATCCTTGAGGAAAACCTGTTTGAGTCAGCCAAGACTGAAACTGGGGAGGAAATTCACATTTCAGCAGGACAATGATCCGAAGAACAAAGCCAAAGCCACACTGGAGTGGCTGAACAAGAAGAGAATTAATGTTCTTGTGTGGCTCAGTCAAAGTCCTGACTTGAATCCAATCGAAAATTTATGACGAGACTTGAAGATTGCAGTCCAACGACGATCCCCTACAAACTTATCAGAACTGGAGTAATTTTCCTGTGAAGAATGGGCAAAAATGTCACCATCTTTGCAAAGCTAGTAGAGACCTATCCAAAAAGAGTCATAGCAGTAATTGCTTCAAAAGGTGCTTCTACCAAGTATTGACTTAAGGGGCTGAATACTTATTTCATTTTGTACATTTTCTTTGCAAGTTTTGCTGACATTTAACCTCCTCCAGTTTAACCACTACAGCTTTGAATAAAAAAAGTTTATTTGAAAAACTGTGCATAAATTATTTGTAATTCAACAACATGTGAAAACTTTGCAGAGGGGTGAATACTTCGCAAACCACTGTATATATATATATATATATATATATATATATATATATATATATATATATATATATATATATATATTTCTGGGCATTATTTGATTAATCTGCAGATTAAGCCATCCACATTTTTAATAAAGGTAACGATCTTATAGTGGCTGTCCTGCATAGTAATATTTCTAAATTAATAGAATCCAAACAAAAAATAAACCCAATGGGAATTGGTCTTTTTAAAAGCATTTTTATTAATTTTAATTGTAATTTTTTGTAAATTGTCACAGAACCGTTCATTCGGACCACTGTCAGTCACATACGTGAAAGCACAGGACAGCTGGGCTGCGTTCACCATACGTGAAAGCACAGGACAGCTGAGTTGCATTCACCATACGTGAAAGCACAGGATAGCTGAGCTGCGTTCACCATACGTGAAAGCACAGGACAGCTGGGCTGCATTCACCATACGTGAAAGCACAGGACAGCTGAGCTGCGTTCACCATACGTGAAAGCACAGGATAGCTGAACTGCGTTCACCATACGTGAAAGCACAGGACAGCTGAGCTGCATTCACCATACGTGAAAGCACAGGACAGCTGGGCTGCGTTCACCATACGTGAAAGCACAGGACAGCTGGGCTGCGTTCACCATACGTGAAAGCACAGGACAGCTGGGCTGCGTTCATCATTACAGCTACGCACTTGGTTTCCTGTACTTCTCCTTTTTATTGCATCTAGCAAAACCAGAGACACTGAAGAGATGAAGTCGTTCTGAGTCTTGACTTTGGGAACGCTCATGTTTTTGTGCTGACTCTGATAGACATCCTAGATTGCAGTAGCCAGTGCTGTTCCACATCGTCTTTTACTGTAGTGAACAAAAGTATAGTACAGTTCCAGCAGTATATATTTTTTAATTGACAGCTACAGGTAAGCCAGACTTACCTTTCATAATTTTAAATTTGGAAGTGGCGAGTATATCCCTTCCCTTCCTGTGTCGGTTTGGGCATTTGTGGTGTATACCTCACTTTTCTAACAATCTCCAATTGTTTTCTGAGAAAGGTCTTCTTGAAATTTGTAACCAAATCGACTACGATGCCTCCGTTGTGTGATGACATTTTTTTTTTATTTGTTATTCAGCTATTCTTACATCATTTACCCTACCATATTTATGTCCCGCCTCTGCTCACTAATGCTTGGACAGCTACAAAACCAGGGCAGATCTTTGACATTAGCATTGGTTAAACTCCCAAGACCTTCAACTGAGACTGAGAATACCCTCAGGTTTATGTCCTGCATCTGCCCACTCATGAGTGGACACCTGTATAACAAGGGGCAGATCTTGACTCTCCCATTGGTTAAACGTACTCAAGACCTTCAGCCGAGGCAGCGAATACCTTCAACTGTTTATGTCCCCCCTGCGCTCACTTATGATTGGACTGCCGCAGAGAGAACGCAGATCTTCTATTGGTTGATTTTATTTTATTGAAAAAAATTAAATTCTGCATGATTAAATTGTAAAAAAAAAAAAAAAAGAATCTGCGATCAGCTCTTTAGTTGATTAATCGATCTGATTAATCTGTTAATCGGAGCAGCCCAATTTATATATATATATATATATATATATATATATATATATATATATATATATATATATATATATATACACAGTGTGGCGGCGGCATGTAGTGGGTTCCAGTGGGAAGAAGGAGACGCTGCACAGGTATTTCTTTGGTGCTTGAAAGTGCCGTTTATTGCTCTTAGAAAAATGGAAAGGAATTGGCGCTTATAAGTGCCGTTGATTATCTCTTTTAGTATAAAATGGATTGATTTAGCTCATTCTCTCTCTCAGACCTCTCTCTGTCACTCTGCACACACACTCTGCAGCGTGCAGGCTGCGGTTTAAATGGAGTCGGGTCTGGCCACACCCGCCCCGCCGCCCCCCTTTTTCTGCACCAATCGCTGAGTAGCACACAGACTCCGAGCAGGAAGCACTCAGCCTGGTAGGCAGCAAAGAGCGGACCTGGCTGGAAACAGGCAAGTAATCACAACACAGACACATCACACACACTGCACAGCAATACACAGAATACAACAAGTTACATGCCAAGTAATAGTCCAGGTCCCCCTGCAAGTTCAGTGCAGCACACAGAGTCCCACTTGCCAGTACTGAGAGACCCGACACTGCATCTGATCATCTTGCCATTCTTTTTGAGGTGAATCTGGCAGTATCAGTATCTTCAGCTGCTGTTAATCTTTCTGATGTCTTGAGCTCATTACCACTCTCTGAGTCCTCATCAGTAGATGAGCTGGTTAATACCTACAACACCACCTTGACTGGTATCTTAAATACTGTAGCACCAGCAACTCGTAAGATGAAATATGAGACTCATAAACTAGAACGGAGATGGCAGGAATCTAAACTGCACGTTCATTACATCGCATGGAAAGAACATCTGGTTAAACAGAGGAAGGCTCTGCCGTTGGCTAGATCAGTGCTTCCAAAATTATTCACTATTCACTATTTTAACTTCTTAACCAATCAAAAAGCAACGTTTAATTTATTTGTAACTACACTTTGATATGTTTGCTTTTATCAAATTAATTATTAGTAAAGAAAATGGAATTAAACTAACATATTGTAACAACGAGTCAGAGTCAGACATGCAGAGACTGTTAGCTTTGCGTGTGTTACCTGACTTTATTAAACCCTTTTATTCATCCTGTGTTCGTATTGTCAGTGGCGGCTCGTCTTTTTTGACAGGTGAGGCACAAATCACAAAATAGTTATTACCACCCCACTCAATGGCTAACTTACTAAAAGTAAATTTACTTTGTTCAGCTGATTGCATATATGCCTCAGCTGAGAGCATTTTAATGCATTCAAATAACAGATTGCAGTCGCTATTTAAAATATACCCCCATCAATTAAAAAACATTAGCACTGTAAACAACACACAATTTACAGAATTGCGGATACAAGTTTTTATAATCAATTCGCAAATCAGAAACTTAAAACCACGCAGTATTTAGTTCTACAAGTCATTATGTGACACCAGCGTGCAGAATTCACTATAAAGACACAAATACAATATCACGAAATCATTCATTCAAAACGAACAAGGCAGCTTGTCATGTCGTGTCATGAAATTGACAGTTTTACTCCATTCAAAGAGATGTAACCTTGTCTTATTTAACTGAAAAAAGGAAACATGGCCAGCAATAGTTTCTTCACAGCGCTGCCTTCCATTTTATGAACTCCTTGCCGCGTTCGTTTACCATCTTTCTTCAAAATCGCCAGTGCTAGTGCTATTCTTCCGTCGTAATTTTAATTAACAATTGAACATCTCTCTTACAGATTGTTTTTGATGACATCATAAATCACCTAGTAACCATTCTTAACAGAGACGGCGGCCAAGTTGGTGGGCTCATGTGTGAACAATGTCAGAAATTTTCTCAGTGAAAAGATACATATACATATACTGTATGCTATTTCTGAGCAAAGATGGGGCCAGCACGTGCACTTATTGCCAAGCATTTGTTTTCCGGACATAATAAATGATATGATTAGTACCTAGTCCATACACCCTCGAAGATTTGAGATGCTACAAAGGACTGGCATTATACAACCAGTTTATCCGTGGATGGGAAAGGTGAAGTCCTGCATCATAAACAACCTCTGTGTCATTACAACTTGGGGTTTACCAGTGTTTTTTATTTATTTATTTATTTATATTTTATTTATATCTTCAAATGATTTAGAGATATCTCTAAATGAACAGGAAGTTATATGAAGATATCTTAAAATGTTTTAGAGATATCTCTAAATAAACAGGAAGTTATTTGAAGATATCTTAAAATGATTTACAGATATCTTCAAATGAACAGGAAGTTATTTTAAGATATCTTAAAATGATTTACAGATATCTTTAAACCCTCATTTTAAAATATCTCTAAATGACAGTTTGGCACACCATGCTAGCCAAATCCACATATTATTTAAAGATATCTGTAAATCATTTAAAGATATCTTAAAATAACGTCCTGTTCATTTAAAGATATCTGCAAATCATTTGAAGATATCTTCAAATAGCTTCCTGTTCATTTAGAGATCTCTCTAAATCATTTAGAGAGATCTCTAAATAACTTCTTGTTCATTTGAAGATATCTTTAAATAGACAGGAAGTCAATTGAAAACATAGAGCATTTTCACAGGAAGTCATTTCCAGATATCTCGAAATAGCTTCCTGTTCATTTGAAGATATCTTCAAATGATTTAGAGATATCGCTAAATGAAAAGGAAGTTATTTGAAGATATCTTAAAATGTTTCAGAGATATCTCTAAATGAACAGGAAGTTATTTCGAGATATCTCTAAATGATTTAGAGATATCTCTAAATGAACAGGAAGTTATTTGAAGATATCTTCAAATGATTTAGAGATATCTTTAAATGAACAGGACATTATTTAGAGATATCTCTAAATGATTTAGAGATATCTGAAAAGTATTTCAAGATATCTCAAAAACATTTAGAGATATCTTAAAATGATTTAAAGATATCTAAAAATGCATTTTAGATATCTCATTTAAAGCTCAATTTAAAGATACCTGTAAATCATTTTGAGATATCTCTAAATGTATTTTAGATATCTTAAAATGATTTAGAGATATCTTTAAATATTTGAAGATATCTTCAAATATTTAGAGATATCTTCAAATATTTAGAGATATCTATAAATGAATTTGAGATATCTCTAAATGATAATCTGGCTTGCCATATGCCCTTGATATATTAGCTAGCCACTTGCCTAATCTTTGTTGCGTTATTTTTTATTTTTTATCCCTGCAATTGTATAACCCTCGGCAACCTATAAAATGAAACGTTGTCTAGTCCGTGCAACAGCCAACAACTACACAAGGGTTCACCATTTTTTCATAAAAGCAAACTAAACTTTATGGTCTGAAACCGCTTTAAGTGAATCAGAGATATGGCTTGCCTGCCCAGCAGCTGGAGACACTCGATAAGGATCACGTGACTGAAACATCATTATAATATCAGATTCAACTAGCCATTATTGAACACATTAAAATCACACAAATTCTTACTCCAAATACAGTATGTGCCTCATCAAGCTGTGGTTACCATAGTAACACCTTCAGAAAGGGACTCCCCAGCATGGTGAGTTGCCATGGTAACAAGCAGCTTTGTGAGTCACTCAAGGTTTGTGGCTCACAAAGCTGCTTTCTGGCATCAAAATCAACCAATAGAAGATCTGCGTTCTCTCTGCGGCAGTCCAATCATAAGTGAGCGGAGGCGGGACACAAACAGTTGAAGGTATTCTCTGCCTCGGCTGAAGGTCTTGAGTACGTATAACCAATGGGAGAGTCAAGATCTGCCCCTTGTTATACACGAGCACTTCTGTGGACTTACATGTATTTAATATGCTGAAATGTGTTTATATTTCTCAATTAAATAATACGAATATGCACAATGTTTTTTTAGCCTTTGGGAATTTTGGTGAGTCCATGCCCCACTTACCTCGGCTGACGAGCCACCACTGTATGCATTTATTTTATTGAACTGCTCGTTCTTGTAAAATAAACTGTGCATTTGAGACCAGAACACTTGCCTGGATTGCTTTCTTTACCTCCACGTTACAATATCAATTTAAAATGATGTTGCAACATAATGAATACCAGTTTTAATTTTCAATTCAACATCAAACATTGCAAACATACCGACAACAGTCAGCTGTGCAATTTTTTTTTGCAATATGCATTGTAACCAGGTAGGATACATTCATCTCATTCTCTGATACAGTGACTGATTTTTTTAAGCACGTCTTGCTGTTTAGCTATAAATGATCAGCTTTCTTCTGGAAAACTTGTGTCGTGTGACATGCCATACAAATGTATTGTGGTTTGTTCTTTTTTTCTGCTATGTACTGTACAGTGCTTTGCGATACATTTGTATAAAAAGCTCTATATAAATGCAAGAAAGAAAGAAAGAAAGAAAGAAAGAAAGAAAGAAAGAAAGAAAGAAAGAGTCCACCATCCTGGACTTAAACTATGAAATCCTCTCAGCAAGCAATCCCGCCCCTGAAGGAGTGTGCTTGTTACACGAGCCGTTTGCTGATTGGTTCAGCAAAACTGTGTGTAAGTGATGTCAGGCCACTGGGATCTGTAGTTCTGGGGGAGCCTGTAAACAATGCAATCACACAGGCACGCGCTCCCGTATGAGCTACAGCTCCCAGAATGCATATGATAAGTGTTGTTTTGTTAGAAAAACGTGACATTACTTTCACAAACACAGCAGAGCATCCAATTTTACTAGTCAGTAAAAACTACAATAAAAACGTGTCAGTCAGTAATACAAGGTGAATGAGTATTTAAATATATCCTGTACACAGAGGCTACAGAGCAACACTTAATGTGAGGGCAGCAATAAATAACTTAGTGAAACGCTTAACCCCTTGCTATTGGACGTACCTGGTATGTCCTCAAAAACACTCAGTGATGCCTAACTTACCAGGTACGTCCTCATTTATATATACATCATTGCGCAGTTCAAAACGGGTAGGTTGAAGACACACCCTCTACTGGGCAACCATTAATTACTTTGATTTGTTATCGTGCAAACGCAAGATTAGGATCTCGTTGTTGTGCAGTACCGAACTTTTCTCTGTTAACACCTAATTCAGTCCATGTTACCTCCATATTTGTGTAGTCAGATCCTATGTGCACTGCAGGACCCTGCCTTTCACCGTTCCCCACCATTACTGCAGCGTGTGGTGTAATGTTCTCTTGTGAACCACCAAACAACTCTGTGTCAGTTAAAGGGAATACAACCCCTAGCTCCACACTCTCTAGCTCAATTTCATCCTTTCTATTTTCAATGCCTGTGCCAATTGTGGCCTGTATTTCCCATAGTTCCAAGAAATGAGGGTAGTCCTGCCCTAGTATTACTTTATACAGCAAATTAGCAACCACACCCACTACAGTTTACAGCCCCAGCAGTGGTCTTAATACATATATAAGCTGTAGGGTGTTGGTGTTGATACTGCTTTTATGGGACTGATCTAAACTGTTTGGCTCTACTAAATCTGCAGAAACCAATGTCATCATGCTCCCCAAATCAAGTAAAGCCTGTAGTTTATTCCCTTTTACTTCGAAAGACCGTTCTACAGCAGCCCTTTCCCTCCCTTTCATTACAAATCCAGTTCCCCAGTCACTTCTCAGCTCCCGGCTGTTCTTCAGCAACCCCTGACCCAG
Organism: Acipenser ruthenus; assembly: GCF_902713425.1. NCBI lineage: Eukaryota > Metazoa > Chordata > Actinopteri > Acipenseriformes > Acipenseridae > Acipenser > Acipenser ruthenus. The sequence continues at coordinate 14,409,967 of NC_081211.1, forward strand.
GAACAGCCTTACCGGTTTTGGTGCTGGACCGGGCCTTTGGGCTCTGGGTTGCCTCCGGTTGTGTGAGTCGCAGTAGATTATTAGTTGCCACGTAGTGTTCCACATTCGTTGCTTCACGTCAGCTGGATCATCTTGCCCGACCCATCAGCGCAGTCCCGGTGGCAGTCCTCTCAGGAACCGATCCATGACGACCCTTTCGGTGACATGCACTGCAGTCAAAGTCTCCGGCTGAAGCCATTTCCGGGCAAGATGAATGAGGTCAAACATCTGTGACCGCGCCGTTTTCAGCCTTTAGCTGAGTGTAGTCGGCCGCCATGGCTTGGCTCAAGGTCGATGTATGCTTTTTGAGCCTCTCCACCCAAAAAAGGAGCAATTAACCCAGCCTACTGGGCTTTTGGCCAGCCTTCCCTCTCTGTAGTTTGCTCAAAGGCTTTTAAGTATGCCTAACATCATCATCAGCCATCATTTTGTGAAGGTAGTGGCTAGCCCGAATAGGCTGTGTCCCTGCACACTGTTACTTGAGGTTTCCAGTTTCTTTATTAACTCACGTACCTCAGTTTGTTCTGCTTGTGCCAAAAGGAGCTGGTTTGTTTCTTGCTGGGCAGTCAGCAACCTATTTGTCTGCTCCAGTTGCACCCGGTTGTTTTCTTGTTGCACAATTTTTTTCTAATTCCTGGCAGTTCCAATCTGGTTGCCCGCATTCTCCACCACTTGTGGCAAGATGGGGGGGTCTTGTCACCATGCGGGACCTTCACACTGTCTTCTCGGGTAAAAAAATACTGTTTATTTTCATTTACAAAAAAAAACCAAAACAAATGAACAAACACAAACCTAACTCCTTCTAGGAGTACTAACTAAACTTTTTAATCCTTAACTGTGAGCCGGACAGCTAAGCTGTTTACCGGGGTTTTTAAACACAGACTTTTTGTATTAAATACCTTTTCTAGGTTTTGACCTACAGGCTTCCTCCTCTCAGGTCTTATCCCACAGTCACCAGAACAACCCTTTTCACCTGCTTATGTTCCTGCCTGCTAATTGCAACCAGGTGTACCTAATTAAATTGAGCCAGGTGTCAGAATTCTCGCACGTACTCTTTTTATTGATATATATGCTCTGAGTACACTCTTAAACCCAGGGGAGGCGTTTAAGGAGGACAGAGATGTTCAAAACTCCTGCAAGTGGTTTTTTTTGTGCACTGGGCGTGCTATATGTCCAAACAACTTTTTAATATTCAAGAAAATCTCACAAACTCATTTAATTTGAAGTTTTAACGAATCAGGGCAGTAGTAGTGCCCCTTCGGTTTATTAAATGCTTGTGTTAAAAATGGGATTGGTTGGTTGCAGACCACCTTAAATTCCAAGTAATAAGCAGTACAGGCGATCTGGTGCTTTTACACGTTTAACAGCATTAATACTTCAATACAGTAATACAGGTATGGTTAATTATATGCTTAGCCCTTAGGCTAGCCATGCAACAAGCTAGAACACCCACAGCTATGTTCAGTATATCACTTTCTACAGCTAAAATATGAATCTTATAGCAATGCATCCAATACAAAAGAGATATGAAATTCAAATATATGCTTACCTTCCAGTATATGGAAGAGTAGTGTAAGATATATGAAAAATAAGAACTGTCTTCAAAAGGCAGAGACTTCTGAACAGCAGTCAGTTTTTCAGAGACCCTCAGAGCATGGACCACGTCAGCTTGCAAGATCAAGTTCAATGGTATCGAATGGGGTCTTGCTCTGGGCTTATATAGGATTTTCCCTCCATTGACTACATCAGAAGTCCCAAGTAAATCTAATCATTACTCGGCCTTGACATTTCTTATCTTTAAGTTAATGATACATTCTAGAAGGATCTGTTCAACTCCTTTTTCAAAACTGATTCAATATAACTTCTTGCCAAAAAACACTGAAACATGATTTCATCGCTCTCTTTTTCCAACTGCTCCTTTTTCTAAAAAAGTCAGGTGGACCAAAGTTCACAGAATCCTTGATGTAATATAATACAAGTATATGTGTTTATATGAGAGATGTTTTTAACATGTAACACCAGCTCTATTTGATTATATTTAGCTAAAATTATATTATTATTTAGTCAAAAATGATATGTCCCTCGTAGCTACATATTACATTACCTTTTCAGTGTGTTATCAATGGGCCAGTTTAACTTCATATACAAATGTGTGTTAACAAAGCATTTGACAAAGACTCCCTTTAAATGAGCATACAGTGGTCAGTTCAATTAGTTTCATTTAAATTTAAGCTGTAATAAACATGTTAAGTACAATAGCCTTATATTAACTTGTACCATTCTCAGACTATGCCTGACCTCTCTCTCTCTCTGTTTCTAAAGTTGCCTGCACAAGCAGGATTCAGACACCCTGTTTTCTTGCCAAGACTATTGTTTTGATTAATATGAAACACCACTGTAAGCACTTCTCCAAATTCATTGCATGAAATCAGTTTTCTCCCAACGAAAGTCGCTACTTATTTGATAAGAACTGTGACTGGACACAACTCCCCTAATTCGAGGGATGCTCCCTTCTACGAGGTTTTCTTATTATAGAAAGGTTCGAAACTGTGGACTACAAGTAAATCTCACTTTGACTGCCAAAAAGAACCTTCCATATCTAGCACCGCTCTGCTTGCAAGCAGATAAGGGCAAGGCTATTATTCTGTAGATTTATTGTGTACTGAAATTATTGAATACAGTTTACACTTTATTTGTCTAATATTTCAACCTAACAGTTCCTTTAAAACACAGTGCAATTATTACAATATTCTGACAGTGTCAGTTAGTACTGAACTTCTTTAGTTATTAACTGTAATATGTTCTTTAAAAAAATAATAGTTATTTGTATAACAGTTTAACTTTAAATTATTTTATAACATGTATTTTTAATTCAGTTACTTCAGTATAACAGTTGCTAATATTATTTTACTGAATTAAGTATGACCCCTTTCTCTGTTCATACAAAATCCAGTTGAAGTAGGTTTTAAGACATCCTAGCCTTTTGCTAATTTTTGGTGTTGATTAGCATGAGACACTACCGTAAGCATTTTCTAATACTCCTACCTTCTGTTCTCCGAAAGTAATGAAATTAAAGTAATGAAAGAAATTGACTATTTTTTTCTGGAATGTGCTAACAAGGCCTTGTGATAAAAGCCTGCCGAGTTTGACTCCTTCTAGCAGGTGCTTTCATAGACTGCACACATCTATCCATTGTTTTCTACGGAGTATGGCAGATCTTTTTGAAAGGAACATATACAGTATTATTATAATTATGACAAAGTGTATATCATATTACTTCAATCAATACAGGTTAGTTTAAATCATCCAATTCATGTCTAATAACTCAGCACGTTCCCAACAGGATTGGAACTCTGCGCCAGGCTCAGCTCGGACTGGTTCTGTGAACACCACGACAGGCCTGTGCATCCAGTGTTTTACATCACAGGTGTGGGCAACCATGGTCTTCACTTGATACCTGCAAGACACTTGTACACCCTCTTCACATTCTAGCTTACCCTAATGAGCCCATGTCACTGGATGACCACCTCCACAACCCACACATGCAATTCTCTTTACATCCTGTGGGTCTACATTCAAGTGTGAAAATGACATCCTTTCATATCATTTGGTTTCCAACCTAGTTTCTCTTGCACATCATCAGTGGACAGATTCATTTTAACTGAACCTGGGTCCATAAAAGAACCGTTTACCCTGGCAACTGAGGCCTGCCATGCAAAGGGTCTGTGACGGAAATATAATGAGTTCTGGTTGTAAATCTCCCTCTCAACCTGTGAGGGTACTAAGTAGTGAAAGGGAAAGGCTTTGGACAGGTTGGCCTGACAGTTCATTCCCTGGGTCAGCCTGGAAAAAGACGAGACTCCGGTGCGGGAATGTAATGGCCTGGAAGGTAAACGAGGTAGCAGCTGCAGGCAATAGAGTCAGCTGAAATCGTTTACCAAGGGGTCATGCATAATCACATAAAAGGGGTCGGAGAATTGTAAATATTTTCCTTCACTTTTGGTTTTGAAATAGACCCGGAAGGACCTGTGCACTGTGTATTGAGAGTATCGTGAGTGTTTGTTTTGTTTGTCTTGTCTATAATTGGTACTTGTGTGTTTATAGACGGCTAACATGTTCCGGAGCTGTCGCTAAGAGCCAGTACTGAACCCGGAACAGCACTGCACTATTTGTCACTCTTTAAACTGTATCACCCACTACGAGCACTACAGCACGCGCCCAGGACTGGTGACCGTGGTTGTATATTGTGGGAGAGATACTGTGTTTATTGTTTAGGGCTGCAATCCCTGTTACTGTTCTCCGTGTTTTACGCATCACTGTGTATAACCAGAGTTTATTATTTGGTCACCAGACCTGGATTATACGAAAATAAAACATATATTTTTCCATACCGGATTACAAATCTCTGTCTGTTTATTCCTGCACTGCATCACCTCTGCACCTGTACATAATCAGCAACCACTTTGCCACAGGGTCCCAGTATTTTATAGCACAAAAGATCAATGCCAAAGCTAGGTGTGACACAGGTGACCCTAATCCTGGCAATCAAAATGAATGATAAACTGTTGGAGTAAATTAATGAGATGAATACACGTAGAATTACACGTACCTGTTCATTTCATATATGGATTATTCGTTTAAAAATTAAAAACGTAGTACAAAAAGCAAAAATACCGAATTGAAGATAAATCAATCTGACATGATTCGTTTCAAAGTGCACCACATCTTAATGCAGCATGCAAGAATCCCAAACTGAGCTTTTATTCCAAATCAACCCAACATGAAAAGTTTGACATAAGTTAATCAGATCCTCAAGTTTTTTTTTCATTGTTTTTTTTTCTTTAATCAATTTTGCTTTCCCACATGGTTGTTGAACAAGCCAACAAACAGAGTACTTTTTGACAACCTACTTTCAGGACAGAGATATATGCCTGTGTTACCCCTTTTTTTCAAAACGATAGTTTCCAGCTTTGTTGCAACATAAAGTGATTTTGGTTTTGGAGGCAGTTACACCAGACCGGGACGTTGACACGTGACATTTCTGTAGGGGGACAAGTTGAAATATAGTACCGCTTTGTACTAATCAACAAACAACCTACACACGTGCAAAAAAAACAAAAAAAACAATAAACAACACGCAGATATTTATCAAAATGGACAAAACCAGGTAAACAGCTTATCACCTTCCGTATTCACAAGCAAAATGTTTGTTTTTTTGTTACACACGTCAAGACAAATAAAACCAGAATACTGTAATAATTAATAAAATAAAAGCAGAGGTAGCCAATTTGATCTAATTTCATGAAACCACACCACACTAGTGCACACTCCAGTTTGTGGGGTTTCTCAGCTCAGTGTTTACTAAAAGTGGGATGAATTTTATTTGCACCAGTACAAACTAGAACAGAACAACTCAACAAAGCCTCTGATAGGCTAGAGCGAATGTCAGTCTCAGTGATTATTTGTAAGTGAGTGGAGGGAATTCCTGTCAATCAACCCATGATAACTCAGTTGTCATCTAAGTTGATTCAGGTAATCCTGTTGATGGAAAACAAGATTTTTTTAATTCTGTTTTTTTTTTTTTTTTGCCAGTATGCAATACTGCCAATATTGTTATTCTTTTTTTTTTACCGGTATAAAACTTATGACAATGTAGCGTTGTAGGTGGTGTTTAATAGAAAACTAGACGAGGCTGTTTGGTCCTTGAAACACTTTGCTGGTTTATTTAAATCAGATATGTACACATAACTGAACAACAAGAACAGTCACCATATTCTCTCTGTCTCTGGCTCTCCCCAGACTTAGCTAAACAATCCCTGCGTCAATCACACAGGCATAACAAATCAAACATCGCTGAACCAATACCCCAAACATTTCCCATAACAATTCTTACATGTACTTCCCCCTTGTTTTTAGAAACGTCCTTGTTTTTTGTATAGAAATAACCAAAACCCTAAAGGTTACCATTACATACTAATAGTAAATACTGAGAACTCAAAGTGCAAATAACTGACAATTAAACTTGCAGGAATTACACATCACACAGTCCAAGGATGCAGTACAATGCAACCTTCAAAACTTTAGCATAAATTAGAACAGTTTAAGGCAAAATGCAGCCCTTTTTCTATCATAACAAAAACAGTCAATTTTCAGTACAGTAGCATGTCTCTGAGGCGTGCAGGAAGTTGAGTGTTCCTTCTAACACGTGTTGTCTCAGGGGCAGCAGATGGTGCAGATAGAGTAGATTCAGACTGCCTGGGTGTGGGTACAGTAAAACCACTGTCAGTAGCACTTTCAGCAGGGGGCGATGTGGTTCTCTTAAGCTGTAAGGACAGGACCCTGATAAAGCAGTCAGAGGTGGAGTTTCCCCACAATCCACAGTTGTTGAAGGTGGCACAACAGGGACTATTTGGTAATCAACACCAGCTGTCCCATGGTCAGTGTCAAGCCGATGGAAAACCTTGTAAGGACCGCTTCAGCAGGGTGCCAGCTTGTTTTGAGCCTGTGCAGGTTGATATATCCATACAAGATCCCCAGTCTGATAGGGTTTGTGTCGCATCATGTGATTGTAGTGAAGCAGCATAGTCACTCACAATACCTGGAGTAGCCATAGACATTGCAGGAGTATCACTTAAAAGAGCATGAGTGGGGACACGAGCCTCCCTGCCATTGATATGGTTGATATGGTCATACTATTCTCCTCCTTTTGTGCAAAGATATTTGGCAAGCTGGTTTATTGTTTGTGCACGTTGATCAGGTAGTGCATACAGGCTGAGGAACTTTGTAAAATAGTCCATCACTACTTGTACATAGTGGTTGCCCTTCTGTGTCACTGGTAGCTCAGTCAAGTGGTGCACATTGTTGGGGAACTGGGGATCGTCTGGCTTCACATGCGGTACGCTGTTGACATAATTTGCCATGTATGGCCAGTAACAATGATTGTTTACACACTGTAGTGTCTTTGGGGCACTATAATGGCTGGACAAGGGATGTCCATGAAGAGTCTCGAAAACCTTAGCTATAAGGCTATCTGGAACCACAATTTGTATAACTGGGTCCCCAGGTGGTGGACGCACATTCTTGTACAGTATAGAATGTTTAACATTAAGTCTGAACTCCTTCCACAGGTGGCGCAGAGCAGCTGGCTGACTCTTTAGATGATAGAAAGGTGGCTGTCTATGATGTCTTGTGCCTTCCCGATATTAAATGATCCAGTTATAGGTGTCTATTTCCAAAGCCCATCTAGCTCGTCTGCCAGTTGGATCCGCATCTCCTAGGACTTTTCTGAGACCAAGCAATGGCTTGTGATCTGTAATTATTTTGAATGGAGTCCCTGTATGTTGGATTTGTCTCTTTATTCACCAATCTGGAAGGTGAACTGTCAGAGCATGATGGAGAACATGTAGCCGTGACTATGTTGGTTGCCACTGGAAGGTTTTGGGTTGCAGTTGAGGTAGTCCCTACCCTGTCCAATCCTGAAGAGTTATCATGTGGGGCTGGTGTGGGGGAAGTTGATGAATGCCCCGCATCATCAACTAATATCCATTTCTCTGCTCGTGATAATCTCCTGGTGCTTGCTGGCGTTTGTTGAAAGACACGTGCTTGGGACAGGGACTTGGGCTCCTGCCCCGTCGCTGTAGAGAATTATGTCCTGGATACTTGCTGTAAGGTGTCTCCCCCTATAGCTGTCATCAGCAGGGTAGTGGCTGGAACGCTGGTCTGGAGATCTGCTCAATCAATCATGTGATGAAGGCGACTCATAATATGGGTAGTCCTTACAGTGACTGGTATCCCTGTGGTTGCAACACTGATCACGATGGCGATATGGAGAACCGGTCATATTGGCCAGGTAAATAACTGCGTGCATATCCGTCAGAGGAGTGTGGGTAGCTGGGTGGGCGTGTCTTATTACTGGCATTTGCATAACCATAGTCTCTTGAAGCACATCTATAAGGTGAGGGAGATCTGTGAAACTGCTTGCTGTCGTCCTTTTGTCCAGTGTAGTATTGGTGCTAACTGGGAGGTTGGTTCATGTGTGTTTTAAGAGCTTTGATATCCTTCTGTACATCCTGTACGGTGTCAGTACGGTCTTTCACAACTTTTAGCAAAATGTTCTCTGTGTCAGAAGCAGAATTAACTGACTTTGGAGCTCTCTCAAGACTTAGCTAAACAATCCCTGCGTCAATCACACAGGCATGGCAAATCAAACATCGCTGAACCAATACCCCAAACATTTCCCATAACAATTCTTACAACAATTTCAGTGGAAGCTCCTGAGATTTATTAAGACTTTGATTTGGAAAGAGCAACAGTCATTTTTGACTTGGGTGATAAAAGGAAAATGTAAAGAACTTTTAAACAGCAAAACTGTAAATAGTTCTGATGTTGACAGCTCCCCGCAGAGACATTGGTACATGTTTCACAACACTGATTTTCAAAAGAAAACATTTTCATGGTAAGATTGTCTTTGTCTACCATTTCTCCTACCATTATTTATACTGTGTTTGGTTTTGCATGTTAACTTGTTCATCTGAAATTGTTACACTGGAAAATAATAGAACGACAGCACCTGTAGCTCACTGACACACCTTGCGGAGGTGATAGCCAAGAGGAAGGCTGTCTTCTATGGAGTGTATAGGCTCAAACGGGGCCTTAGTGAGAGTCTCCAGTACCACAGCTAGGCTCCATTCAAGGAGAACCTTCTTCTTAGGAGGACCTAACTGCCGAGCACCCTTTGGAAAATGGGTCGCTAGTACATGAGACACTAAGTCAATGGGGACATGGCATGCAGATATGGCTGATAGGTACACTTTCAACGTAGAGGGGGATCGACCCGCCTCTAACAGATCTTGCAGAAAATGCAAAATAGTTGCTATAGGGCAATAATTAGGGTCATGACCTCTGGTCATGCACCAATTTTGAAAATACTTCCACTTACAGGCATACAACGCTCCTGTGGAGGAGGCCCTAGCGTTCTGCAGCGTACTGACAACTGCGTCTGAGAACCCTAAGGCAGACAGTTGGTCCCATTCAGGGGCCAGACCCACAGTTAGTCTGCCCGGTTCTGGGTGCCAGAGGGTGCCTTGCGCCTGGCTGAGGAGATCCATGCGCAGCGGGATCTCCCAAGGCAGGCCCTGCAGCAGCTGGCAGATAGTCTGAAAACTAGAATCTCCTGGGCCATCTGGGGGCCAACAGGAGAACTGTCGCCTTGTCTCTCCTGACCTTCTCGAGGAAGACAGGGAGCAGTGGTATTGGCAGGAAAGCATACAAAAGCGCTTTGGGCCACTCGTGGGCTAGGGCATCGACGCCTAGTGGACCTCCGCAGCTGCGGAGGGAGAATCACAGGGGGCAATGGGTCTTCTCTGCTGTGGCAAAAAGATCGACTTGGGCTTCCCCGAAGCATTCCCAAATGCGCTGCAACACCTAAGGGTGCAGTTGTCATTCTGACGGTTGAGGACCCTCCCTGGAGAGGAGGTAAGCTGCCCAGTTCACCATTCCCTGGAGATGGACAGCCTGGAGGGAAAGTAAGTGCCTCTGTGTCCAGATTAACAGCCGAAAGGCTATGCGGTGTAACCCCGAGGACCGAAACCCTCCCTGGTGGTTCACGTACGCCACTACTGACATGTTGTCTGTTCTGGAGCACAGGAAGGAAATGTTGAAGCGCGAAGTGGACTGCTCTCAGCTCCCGCGCATTTATGTGCAGGGATGTCCAGCGACCCGACCAGGGTCCGAGGACTCCTCTGCCTGCCCAGACCGCCCCCCAATCAGAGTTGGATGCGTCTGTCATCACCAATTGACGGTTGTGTATCACGCCGTGCAAGGGTGGAATTTAGCCATGCTTGATGTCTGTATGGCCCCAAGGGCATTGTTTAAACACCGGAGGATGTAGACCTGTGTATTGAAGCACTCAGGCACCAAAGCTGCAGAAGCACCGAGGACACTGAGTGAGGCAGAATGCAGTACTGGGGCACCGAAGAATCAGGGCACTGATTGCAGGTGTTATTGACATGCTGGGGCGCTAGCACCATGTAGTCAACACAACCCGGGGTATCACATAGCATACACCGGGGTGGATACACAGGCTCGAGTGGCTGCGGTAGGCAATCAGCAGAGCAGTACTGGGAAGCGCACGGTGCTGCACTAGGGTGCAGTGTAGAGATAACTTGGTTCTGGACCGCATGCAGTCACACAACGGGGCAGCACATAGCATATACCGAAGTGGCTCAAGGAGCTGCAGTGTGTTAGACAGGAAGAAAAAGTGTACTGCTTTCTTTTTTTTTTTTTTGCAAAGGCAGTAATAGGAAAAAAATATATAGGCTTACACACACAGCAATTCAGCTATCAGAGAAACACATTCACCACGACAGGCAGGTGAGCTGTAAATTTATATTATTAGTATTATTACCAAGCACGCCAAGTAGGCAGGCTGAAACAAGCCAGTGAATGCAACTCCACAGCAGAGCATGGAGGAGCTAGGATCCGGTGGAGGATCACGTGTCTTTTTTTTTTTTTTTTAAGCTGCAATAGCAGAGGAAAACACAAAAAAGAAAGAGCTGTTAGGTTAGAAAAGCAGACTACAATCGCAAAGTGATGTAGGCTGTTGAAAAGAAAAAGAGTAAACACAGTGCAGTTATGCAGCGTTTATAGCTGAGTTCACAGAAGCAGAGTTTCTGATTCCAGGGAAGTGGCAAGACAGCTTCCAGCATGAAATTGCAGGGGAACTCCAGAAAACTCAAGAGAGAGCTGTTTCACACAGGCTCGATCTCAGCAACTGGACAAGGATGTCTAGCCTGGACTACGTGCAGTCACACAACCAGGGCAGCGCACCGGATTACTAGACACTGTGCTTACTGAGAACTGTGCGCACTGAGTATCGTGTGCACTGTGTGCCCCGAGTACCGTGTGCACCGAGCACCGTGCAGAGTGTGCTGAGCACTGAGGGCGCTATGCATACCGCGGTACTAGACACTGAGTACCGTGCAGCACTGAGCACCGTCAGCACCAGGCACCGTATTCACAGTGTGCACCGAGCGCCGCGTGCACCTAGTGGACTGAGCACCATATGCACAGCGAGGCACCGAAGTACCAAGGGCTGAGCGTGCACCGTAGTACCGAAGCACTGGGGTGCAGCTAATGCAGCGGTGCCTGCCCTGACCGCATGTAGTCACACACCTGGTCAGCGCGTAGCATAAACCAGGGAGACACACAGGCTGTAGCAAGTTTTCGGAGCAAACACAGCACAACAGTTACAATAAAATATTATTTATTTATATTTTGCCCAACTGTGAGCATGGCAGCCGATGGAATCGCTCAATGGCAAGGGTACAGCAGAACCTAACCCCGGCGGACAAACTGCGTTCTCCCCAAGAGTTTAGGCTTGAAAAGACACACACACACCTTTAAATCAAGACTGCACAGGCAGTCGCTCACATACGACTGATGTAAAGAAAAAGGCAGCCTGCAACACAAGCGAGACAGGCTGCTGAAGAAAGGCGAATAAAAAGCTTTATTTTAGAGCCACTGATTCCACGAAAGCAGCAAGCCAGCTTTCAGCACGAATGCAGGGGAACTGCAGTCGACTCAGAAAAGCTCTCAATTTTATGCTCAGTTGCTAAACACAGAGGTCTTACCATACCATCTTGAGAGGCAAAAAGAGAAATGACTTCCGTGTGCTGACGGTTTTAACCCCTCAGTAGGCAGGACCGACTTTTGCCATTCAAATTTAAATATCTCTGCGTATGTAAATGTCTCGTGCATGTCCGTTCTTAAGTGTTACTAAATACTTGAATTAAATACCCATACGGTGTTTCAGCTGCAGAATCATAAAAATGAATAAGTTATAAGCACTTGATTCTTCAACCACTAGACCCGCAGTTTATGCGGCATATTGAAATCAATACAATATAGCAGACAACTTAGTCTGGACTTTGTAATAAAATCAAAGTCATTGTGAAAGAACGTATTATATACTCCTGTTGAGTGCTGAAACACTAATGAAAGTCATTCTACACATCATATATTATTATTATTATTATTATTATTATTATTATTATTATTATTATTATTAATAATTTATTTTATTAGTAGTTATCACAAAATATACACATTGAATCACAATACAGTGTGATATAACTACGCTACTTACAGGTGTAAAAAAATAAAAAAAATGTGCTTATTCTAAGCTCTCTGCACAGATCAGTGACCATCGTAACAGTTTAGTGTGGATATACTGGCTCAAATGAAATCAAAGGTGGTACTCGCAGGTGGCCTGTGTCTGTTTTTTATAATAGGGCAGCAGTGTGGAGTAGTGGCTAGGGCTCTGGACTCTTGACCGGAGGGTTGTGGGTTCAATCCCCAGTGGGGGACACTGCTGTTGTACCCTTGAGCAAGGTACTTTACCTAGATTGCTCCAGTAAAAACCCAACTGTATAAATGGGTAATTGTATGTAAAAATAATAATAATAATATAATATGAAATCTTATAACAATTGTAAGTCGTACTGGATAAAGGCGTCTGCTAAGAAGTAAATAATAATAATAATAATGTTTTGGACCTGGCAGCCATCAATGCTTTGGTTTTGTACAAGGAGTGCATCGGCAACACAATCACTCGGAGGGACTTCACTTTGCAGCTAGCCCTGGAGCTACAGCAGAAACATTTTGATAAGAGACACGAAAGCCGGCTGGCAAATGCCCTTCAACCTTCAGCCAAGCTGTGCCGACTGGCACATGGAATAAAAGACAATGCCAGGTTTCTAAATGCAATAAAAACAGAACTTTTATGTCTGCACCCGTTGTGAAAAGGCAGTCTTTGGCAAATGCACTGGTACAGTTGAAAAGCATGTTTTCTGCTTAGATTGTACTTAGAAAGCTGTAATAGAACTCTGAACAGACAGAGCCTTTGAACTCTGTTTCACTCAGAGCACTTTCACATTGCATAAGTTATGTTATATTTTAGTTTTATGCTATTTTTTATAACTAGTTATTTATGTTTTATAATTTTATATGTGCATAGAGCTTTCTACACCTGTTTACACAAAAATGTATTGCGTGAAGTTTATTTTATTACAGTTTTCATGTTTATGTATATGTGCTCTTTCTGAAAATGTAAATATGGTGTTTCTGCTCTGAAAATGTTATGTATGATGTTCATAAATAAAAAATATTAAGCTGTATCCGATTGTTTGTTTTTCATTTTCATATTGAAGTTGTTTTAAAATGGAGCTGCACATTTTGCGGGTGCGGAGGTATGTAGTCTGAAAAATCTTGGTGGTTCTAGTGATAAAGGGGCATTCAGAACAGAAAATAGGAGGCACTTTTTTACACAGTTAATTGTGGGAGTCTAGAACCAACTCCCCAGTAATGTTGTTGAAGCAGACACCCTGGGATCCTTCTAGAAGCTGCTTGATGAGATTCTGGGATCAATAAGCTACTAACAACCAAACGAGCAAGATGGGCCGAATGGCCTCCTCTCGTTTGTAAACTTTCTTATGTTCTTAGGATAGTTGTCAAACGATACGATGCATCGATAAATACACCACGTGCAAGCCATCCAGGCATTGTCTTTCTTCTGGATGTCTTTATAGTCGTTCAATTTACAATCATATAATAATGGATACTGCTGCACTTCACAAATTAACTTTTCGTTGTCCATGATAAACTTGTTTTGAGGCGTGACGTATTTTGAGGTGTGACGTGTTTTGAGGCGTGTGTTTGACATGTGTCAAGGGTGTTAACCTTGCTTCTGATTGGTCAGTTTCATTCCAGTCTCGCGACGAAAAACAGGTTCTATTTTAGCGACGCAAAATTCTCAAAGCGACGTCGCTCGCTGCTGGTGTGGATTCTCCCATGTGGATGCAGCTTTACAGTACACTTAACTCATACACTCAAAAATAGAAAATTCAGCCACATTTTTTGCTCGTTAAGTTTAAATAGGTCATTTAAAAAAAATAAAGTGAGAAAAATACAGAAATTCTGAATTTATTTCTGAAATATAGGTGAAAACATTACTGCGTATTACCTTTCAGTTCAGGACGGCGAGCGTCGGATGTAGTAGCCACTAGAGTTCTAGAGGCCACTAGAGGGTGCAAAAGAAACGGTGTGGAAATAATACTAACAGAGTTAGTGTTGAAAAAATAGTAACAGAGTTAGGGTTAGGGTTAGGTTTAGTGGTAGAGGTTAGGATTAGGGCTAGTTTTAGGGGTAAGGGTAGAGGTTAGATTGTAGGGTAGGGGTAGAGGTTAGGTTTAGGGCTGGGTTTAGGGGTAGAGGTTAGGTTTAGGGTTAGGTTTTAAGGGGTAAGGGTTAGGGTTAGGTTTAGGGGTAGAGGTTAGGTTTAGGGCTAGGTTTAGGGGTAGAGGTTAGGTTTTGGGTTAGGTTTAAGGGGTAGGGGTTAGGGTTAGGTTTAGGGGTAGAGGTTAGGTTTAGGGTTAGGTTTAGGGGTAGGGGCTAGGTTTAGGGGTAGTTTTAGTGGCAGGGGTAGAGGTTATGTTTAGGGTTAGTTTTAGGGGTATGGGTAGAGGTTAGGTTTAGGGTTAGGTTGTGGGGTAGGGGTTAAGGTTAGGGATAGGGGTAGAGGTTAGGTCTAGGGATGTTCCCATTAAGACACTCAATTTAAAAAATCTTGTTCCTTTTTGCCCAGATAAATACAAACAGAGAATTTCTTTGGAAAGTTTGGCATTTAGCCTGCTATCTGGTTGAGAGTTTTCACTTTCGTTCTATTCCAAAATAGCCATGTATTGTAAATCTCTCTCAGAAGATAATCTTTTTAATTTCATATTTATTTAACACCATGACGTACGCACATACGTCAAATGAAAACCCACTTACAGTACCATGCCATACGTGCGTACGTCAAGTTTCCCATTCTATTCTATGATTGGTTTCTCAGTCTAGTGTTTCAGGTTTCATTCTCTAAGGCAGTGCTAGTACTGTGGAATGTGCAATGAAAGTTGGGGGAGGGTCAGGTGACATTTGTATCCAATTGCATGTCATGTAGCGATTCCAGTCTACCTGTGGGCGTTCAGAAGACAGATATATTGCGGGAAGCCATTCAAATTTTGCAAGTATATATAGTGTTTTAAATTATTGAGAGTTTGCGTTCTCCAATGGAGCGCTTTTTGGTTTTTGTTCCCGAAAAGCTAATCACTTACCTTTATGACTGTACAAACAAAAGAGCATGCAGCTACTTTACAAGTAAGCCAGCTGCAAAAGGGAAGCTGTTTGGTTTGAAATGGCAGTGCTGTGACGAAATCCTTGCAAAACACAGTACTGGGTACAAGGCAATAAAGCAGGCGTCTGCGGCAGCCAGACCCATCACAGTGCCTGCGCAAAATAGCTGTGTACATGCATTTGTGACTATCACTCCAACACATGGGAAGCAGAGACCGCAAAAAAGGTGCAGGGTCTGCTACGAAAATGAAAACAAAAGAAAGGACACAAGAAAATGTGCAGTGGTTGCGAAGGCAAACCCGGGTTCTGTTGTATTGAACATTTCAATAAATGGCACAGAGCAAGTCGATAATGGCACACGTTTTGATGATTTTTATTTGATAATTACTGTTTACTGATTATTATTGTTGTTAGCGTTATTAGCAGCGTTTTTGTTTTCATTGTTCAAACAAAAATAAAATAAAAAACCTTGTTTATATCTCTATATTGAACATGGGTATGTAGTACACAGGAGCATAAAGGGTTAATGAAAAACACAGTTTAGGTCATTTATTTGTGTTTTATTCATAATTATGTTAACATTTTATAGCAATTACAGGTTTGAAAACATTATTTTCAAAATCTGGCACCTGGGAATGGGTTTCATTTTTGCATCTGGAGTTGAAGTGGTTTAAATACTTGTCGTTATATTAAACGGTTCACTAAGTCTGCCCTCACATTGTCGCATTCCGTCGCCTCTGTATACAGTATATATTTAAATATTAATTCACCTTACAGACTGACATGTTTTTTATTATTATTTTTTACTGACGAGTAAAATTGGATGCTCTGCTGTGATTATGAAAGTATTTACAACACTTATCAAGCCGTTTGATGTGCATTCTGGGAGCTGTAGTTAAAACTGGAGAGCGTGTCTACGTAATTGCATTGTTTACCGGCACCCCAGATCTACATATCCCAGAGTAGCCTGACATGCAGGGCGGGATTCCTTGCTAAGAGGATTTAATAAAGTCCCGGATGCTCTTTTTTTTTTGTTTT
Source organism: Acipenser ruthenus (assembly GCF_902713425.1). NCBI lineage: Eukaryota > Metazoa > Chordata > Actinopteri > Acipenseriformes > Acipenseridae > Acipenser > Acipenser ruthenus. The sequence goes on from NC_081211.1 coordinate 14,426,215, forward strand.
AATTATAACTCATGAATTGTTTTATATTTTTTCACCTCCGAAAGGCCCAACCTTAGCACAGACCACATGTAGCCTGTACATGAGAGCGAAAAAACGCAAAAAAAAAACATGTTAAGTATAGGGCAAAATGTGGGAACTTTTACTAAAAAAAAATGTTTGCACAAGGTAGCTTCATGAAAATGAAACCCTCCACACAAGGTAGCTTCATGAAAATGAAACCCTCCACACAAGGTAGCTTCATGAAAATGAAACCCTCCACACAAGGTAGCTTCATGAAAATGAAACCCTCCACACTTTCACAGCACTGCAAGTCAATGGAAGCACGGAAATCTGTGGGCAATTCTGACAGACCCTGCCAAAGTTATTAAAGTGCAAAGTTAGGGGTTTAACATTGAGAACCCAGCTCAACCATGGCCCTCTTTGAATGTTTTTTCTCTTTTCTTCTTTCTCTTTTCCAGCTCTCCAGTCTCCCTGTGAAGGAAGTGAAGCTCACTTCTCAGCCTCAGAAGTTTGGCTGTGCCAGCCTCCCTCACAGGCGACCCTTGTAAGCCGGGGAGACCTTCAGACTTCTCTTCATCTTTTCGATTTGTTCGCTGTGCTACTTTTCACTTTCCTTTGGGGGAAGTAACGGTTGCTTCCCAGCCTTGGAGGCTGATCGGTTTGGTCTCACCTCCGCGAGGGCGGCTCTCGCGAGCCAAGGGGAAACCCTGTCCTTCTGCTAAAGACACACGCACTTATCTCTTATTTCAACTGCTGAGGTTCTTCCTCCACGCAGCCGTTGCTCCTGCCCTTAACTCTTATATACATCGGATATGCACCACAGTGTGACCATTACCCTGTCCCCCTGCAACACTCATCCCCCAGTGGATGTAAAGATTACCACATGTGTTCTATGTTTTATATTTGACATCTGGAGCATATGTGCTATTTCTTCCATGCAGCGGGGGCAGAGTTCCAACCAGGGATTCCAAACTGAACCAGAACCGGAACGATAAACGGGGAAAAAAAAAACATTTTCATGGAACAGAAACAAAAAAAAACTAAACAAAATTAATTTATTATGTTCTGGAACAGAAACGATATTCAAGATTGTGTTTGTCGGTTAATAACGTTTTTTTTTGTTCCGTTTCAGCCTGTTCTCTCTCTCTCTTCCCACGGTCTTACACCTCAGTGGTCAACAACAAAGCATTACATCACAGCCAGCTAATGAAATTCAGCATTACATTTATCTTGCTTTTTCAGAGCAGCCAGCGAATCAAATAGCACTATATTTGCGTTCAGTTCAGGCTTCCACCTTGTGGTCAGTTTTATGCTGGATTCATGTTACGTGATCAGTCTTGCATTTGCTCAAAATAAACAGGTACTGTTATTAACTTATTATTAAGTTATGTTCACAGAAAACAAGCTGTAAAAGTATGTGTGGCAAGTGAAGCGCTTTGTTAATTATCAGCGGAATGTAGAAAAGTTGCACATGTGTACACGTTACATTTGTTGTATGTCTTACTGTGGAACGTGCATACCAATGATAACAATGTTCCCCTTAGTGCTTAATAATAAAGAGTGTTAATACTAGGGTTGCCACCTCATGACCTCAAAAATAATAAGGAACAGACCCTAACGCAACGCCACGCAACACCTGTGCCCCCCCCCCCCCCCCCCCCCCCACATTTTTTTTTTTACTCTGAGAGATACAGTAGACCTCTTAAAACATAATTATTAGTTAATGTATTTTAAGATATGTTGACAAATGAAAGCAACATAGGCTTTTAATGTTTTCTATTGGCCAAAAACATTTATTATATATAACGTTAGTTCCAGGGCACTTTTGTAGATTCTTGGCAATTCAGACAAATGTCAGGATTTCACACACATTCAATACAAACAAACATCAATGAAAAACCCAGAACTATGTGGAATTACAAGTTCCCTTTAAAATAAATGTCCTCTTTAAAATAAATACCACAAAGCTATTGCACATTTCAAATTAAGCAGTGGACATGCAACCTGCCGTGGTTCCCGATGAAATTTCTGCTGACAGGAAGTCACATGAAAACGAGGCATGTTTCAAAGCACAGTCTGTACTGTTGTAGCTCAAGTTGTGCTTCACTGTGTGGTATACATTAGCCAACTCAGCAGCTGTGACCTAATAATAAAGTAGCCTGTTATTAAAAACCTCTTTCACTAAATACTTCATAGAAATAACATGAAATAGGCTAATAAACAACTGATTCTGTATTAAAATATGTATTTGGCAATTATTTTATTAAATAATTAAATAAATAAAAAAGTATTAAAATATGTAAGTATATAAATATAAATATTAAATAACATTATATATATATATATATATATATATATATATATATATATATATATATATATATATATATCAATAATAATGAATAAGGAATAAAACTTCACTCTAGCTACATTAAGTAGTACTAGCTAGTTATATTTCAATATTTAAATACAAATTGTGTAATGCAAATAATAACAGCAACACGTTCAATACATTATTAAAATGCAAATATATAAATAGGCTTAGATTATAAGAACCCAGAAAATAATATATACATTAAAACGCTATTTACATATCACACATCAAGAAAATACACTTAGAATGATGAACGGATTATGAGTGCACGCACGTAAAGTATAAAGTCCATTTAAAACGTTGAGTAACGTTAGCTACTAATTGGTGGTGCGCTTTGAGTCCCAGAAAATGTATTTCGTAAACGATCAAAAGTTAAAACTACACAAGAACAACACTGTCCAATGCGTAATTAATTAAAATAATTACACTTAAAGTCCACAAGAAAGCAAAAAAAGAGACCGGAGACCGCATTACAGAAGAAAATCATAACTTCGTGCTCGGGTCTGTGAATGGCTAGAAATTGTGGAGGGTAACATTAGCTACAGTATCTAACGTTCCCTTTCAAGTCGAAAATAACCATCAAGGTATGGGATATTGCCGTCAGGCAGTAGGGACTGGCTGAGCTTTATAGCAAAGCTGCTGATAGGCCTCTGCGTGAGCTGCCACGTAAGCCCGACCCCCTGGGAGCTTACCATACGCAGCGCGCAGAGACTCTCTTCCTCTTTTGTCTTCAGCATCGGTAGCGGTAGGTAATAGAGCTGTTAACTGATTGTACTCACTAAGCTTAGGCTTGAGAAGCTGGTTATTGCCCCTTCTCTGAGTTTATTTCAGTTATACTCTTCGGAGTGATTATTATTTTAGTTATTAAGGATTATATAAATTGTTTTACACTTATATATTTCCTTCACGCTTTGCTTCGGCATCGCGTTTGTCTCGTGGTCTCCGTCTGTCCAGGTCGAGATCTTGATCGCCTCGCCGTAGAAGGCACTCTCGCTCCCCTCGACGGGACAGGCGACACCAGGACAGATTTGGAGTGGCTGAGCTCACCTCCAAAATGTCACAGTTTATGGAGGTCATGATGGGGCAACAATCCCTCCTCATGACCCTGGCAAACGTGGCGCCTCGGGTCCCAGAACAACCGACCGGGCCCATCGCTAATCAGCCAGTGGCTCCTCCACCAGTTGCTCACGGCCAACCCCAGGAAGTGTGGGACATCGATGCAATCTCAAGGGACGCATCCGACGTGGAGCCCTTGCTGGAGGAGGATAGCACAGAAGCCGAGGGCAGGAGACCGACCCTGAAGTACTGGACACTAATGACCCTATGTGGTCATTGGTGGAGAGGGCAACTCGTCACTTGGGCATGGACTGGCCCATGCTAGAGCCAACACAGCGCTCCCTCTTTGAGTCACCATCAGCCCAGCCCCTTCAGTCCAGGATGCTACCGGCATTCCCGGATTTTATTAAGGAGGTGCAGTCCATCTGGGGGACCCCGGCCACCGCCCCTGCAACTTCTCGCAAGGCTTCGGCCTTCACCATGCAAGGGGCGAGCGAAGCTGGGTTGGCGTCCTTCCCACCGGTGGGCGCTGCGTTCGCCGCGTTAGTGAAGGCGCCAACATTATCGGGGTTGACCAAGGATCCTGCGTGCCCTAACAGGCAATATAAGATTACGGAGGTCCACCTGAAAAAGAGGTACGCCGCGGCTACAGAGGCAGTCAGGCTGTCTAATGTGGCCAGCCTCCTGACGGTCTACCAGGCGGTGCTCATCCGGGATCTGCCTGAGTGCCCCTCCGTTGCCCTTAGGACCGAGCTAGGCACAATTGCTCAGCTGTTGGTGAAGCTGGCTCAATTAAATGCGCGAGCGCAGGGCAGGAGCATCGCTTCTTTTGTGGTGGCAAGAAGGCAGCTCTGGCTCTCGCAGGCGAGGGTGCAGGAGTCTGATAAGGTCCCATTGCTGGATGCTCCAATATCACTGGGGCACATGTTTGGCCCAGCGGTAGAGGAGATGCTGCAACGCTCCGTCAAGGCGCGTGAAGTGTCACAGCAGTTGGCAAAGATGTGGCCAAACAAACCTTTCCAGCCAAGGCGGCCACATGAGCACCAGTGGCGCAGGACACCGCCACAGCAGCAGGCGCAATGACGGGGCAATAAAATCTCCCCTTCGGGTGCATCAGCGCGCAGCCAACCCGTTTTTGCAAGATTGCACTGCGGAGGATGGCGCCCTAGAGGAGGTGGCAGACCACGTCCTCGTGGCTCTGGCCAGGCCCCTCGCGAACGAGCGCAGCCGAAACAGTCCTGAAAATTCCAGGCAGCTGTCAACCCACCCCTACACTGTCCCACAGCTCCAGTTCTGGCAACATTGCACTGACGACATCTGGGTGCACAAAACTATATTCACCGGGTACACCCTTCAGTTCCGGTTAACCCCACCCCCTTCCGGGGAGTGGTGGTAACTGCAGTGAAGGACTTGGTGCAGTCCTCAGCTCTGAATGTGGAAATACAGGCATTATTATTATTATTATTATTATTTATTTCTTAGCAGACGCCCTTATCCAGGGCGACTTACAATCGCAAGCAAATACAAATACATTCAAGTGTTACAATATAAGTCATACAATAAGAACAAGAAATACAATAATTCTCAAGTGTGACAAACCACAATTCAATAATACAGCAGATAATAGTGAAAGTTACATCAGGATATGATTAAGTAGTGATAGTTACATCAGGATATGATTAAGTACAAAATACTACAGATTAAACACTTGGGAGATTACAATATTCTGAGGTACAGGATTAAATGCAGTAAAATAGGGGGCAGATAAGAGCAAAATAAAGCATATTTAAATGAAGGGTGATAGTGTCCCAGGATACAACAGAGGAGTTCTACAGGTGCTGTTTGAAGAGGTGAGTCTTAAGGAGGCGCCGGAATGTGGTCAGGGACTGGGCAGTCCTGACATCTGTAGCATTGCTCAGGAAGCATGCCATCCAACAAGTAGACCCTGCTCTGACCGACCAGGGGTTCTATTCCAAATACTTCCTGGTGCCCAAGAAGGACGGTGGACTCCGTCCTATTTTAGATCTGTGGCTACTGAACAAATACCTGCGGGTGTTATCATTCAGGATGCACATCATCCAGTCTGTCCGACAAGGCGACTGGTTCACCACCGTGGATGTACTTTCACATTCCCATCTGCCTGGGCCACAGGAAGGGGTCGCATTTCAGAGCAGGGTCTATGAGTTTTATGTCCTTCCAATCGGCTTGTCACTAGCTCCCTGAACCTTTTCGAAATGTATGGATGCTATTCTAGCTCCCTTGCGGGCTCAAGGCGTTCGACTGCTGAATTATCTGGACGCGCAGTCGAAGGAGCAGGCGGTACAGCACACAGTGATGGTTACAGACCATCTTCAGTGGCTAGGTCTGAAGGTCAATTCAGAAAAGAGCCGCCTCGTGCCAAGCCAACAGACCGAATTCTTGGGTCTGCATCTGGACTCAGTGTCCATGGAAGCGACCCTGTCGACACAAAGAGTTGCCTTGATGGAGCGGTGTCTCTCTCTATTCAGGTTGAGAGAAACAGTCGGCATGGAGCTGTGTCAGCACATGCTAGGGTTGATGGCTGCCGCCTCGCAAGCTTGGGTCCCATCTTCTGAAGGGAGGTTATCACCACCGACGCTTCCAACCAAGGTTGGGGAGCAGTCTGGAACGGCTCAGGGACCCGAGGAGTGTGGTCAGGACCCTGGAGGTCAGCCCACATCAATGCTCTGGAACTCAGAGCGGTGGACCTCGCCCTCCGGCACTTCTTGCCAGTGCTTCTAGGCAAGCACGTGTTAGTGCGGTCAGACAACACCACAGTTGTGGTGCATATCAACCGCAAGGGCGGCCTACGGTCCCCCCGCCTTCACCGGATGGTAACACGGATGTTGCTATGGGCACAATCACGTTTGACCTCTCTGCGTGCAGTTTGCCTACCGGGCAGAGTCAATTACGGAGCGGATCTCCTATCCAGAGGAGGCCCTCTTGCGGGCGAATGGCATCTTCACCCTCAGGTGGTAGAGCGCGTTTGGAAATGGTTCGGCATAGCGCAAGTAGATCTCTTCGCTTCGCGAGAGACCACGCACTGCCCCCTATGGTTCTTGGTGAAGGACCTCGACAGCCCCCTAGGAGTTGATGCACTGGCTCATGAATGGCTGCCAGGGCTCCTATATGTGTTTCCACCGATTCCGATGCTCACCTCCTTCTTAGAGAAAGTCAGGGTAGAGCAAGCGACAGTGATTCTGATCGCTCCTCGGTGGCCTCGGAGGATATGGTTCCCGAGCCTGGTGCAGTTGCTGCACGGTCGCCCGAGGGAGCTCCCCCTGCGAGCGGACCTATTGTCCCAGGCCCAAGGAGGGCTTTGGCACCCGATCCCCAAGCTCATGCAGCTATGGGCTTAGCCCCTGAACGGGAGTGCCTGTCAGCCTTAGGGCTCTCGACGGTGGTGATTTCGACCATTCAGAGTGCTAGAGCGCCCTCTACTAGGTCGCAATATACGTACAAGTGGCAGTTGTTTCAAGATTGGTGTCTGGCTGAGGGTCATGACCCAATATCCTGCCCTATGGCAATAATACTACAGTTTCTGCAAAAACTGTTAGGTGAAGGAAAGTCTCCTTCTACACTTAAGGTGTATTTAGCCACCATATCGACTTGCCATGTACGCATTGACGGGTTATCACCAGGTTGTCATTTTCTGGCGTCTCAATTCCTGAAGGGCGCAAGATGCTTGCGACCTCCCAGGACGACCAATTTACCGTCATGGAGCCTTGACGTAGTGCTAGAAGCCCTTACCAAGGCACCGTTCGAGCCTCTCCACAATGTGGAGATGAAGCTCGTGTCTATGAAGACTGCGTTTTTGCTGTCAGTGGTATCAGCCAAACGCGTGGGCGAGTTACATGCACTATCAGTGCATTCATCATGTACTCGTTTCGCAGGAGACGGTTCTAAAGTCTCCATGCACCAAATCCGGCCTTTTTACCCAAGGTCATATCCCCGTTTCATATGAACCAACCAGTTGAGTTGATGGCGTTCCATCCTCCTCCTTTTTCTTCCCCAGAGGAAGAACGGTTACACATGCTCTGCCCCGTTCGGGTGTTATATTAACCTTACATGACTGTGAGGCAAACAGAACAGTTGTTCATATGCCATGGTTCTAGGACTTCGGGTCAGCCGTTGTCTAAACAACGCCTTTCCCATTGGATATTGGATGCTATTAAATTAGCATATGAATCTGCAGGCCTTCCGCCACCAGGGCAGTTGAAGGCGCATTCCACTAGGGGTATGGCGACATCCTGGGTCCTCTTTAGAGGGGTGCCAGTGTCTGACATTTGCGCTAAAGCCAGTTGGGCTACACCGCATACTTTTACGAGGTTCTACCATTTAAATGTACTGGAATCCTCTGCTCCGTCATTTGAAGCATCCGTGTTACACTCTATGACGCCCTAGTTGGCGGTCATATTGAGTATTGTCATGATATGGTGTTGATTTCCACCTTAGGACAGGTGTCATTGCGAGCGTAGACGCTGAGGCGCGGATCCGCATATGCGTAGGTGTATTGCCTACACAGTGGCGTTATGACGTAAGTCTGTCCTACTGCCGAGAATCCTCCCTCACGACGGCTTGGGTACACTGTTCCCATACCTTGATGGTTATTTTCGACTTGAAAGGGAACGATAGGTTGCGGATGCAACCCCGGTTCCCTGAAAGAGAAAATAACCATCAAGCCGCGAGGTCGCTCCGGAAGCCTTCACGATCTGAAGAGCAAAAGAGGAAGAGAGTCTCTGCATGCTGCGTATAGTAAGCTCCCAGGGCGGACTTACGTGGCAGCTCGCGCAGAGGCCTATCGGCAGCTGTGCTATAAAGCTCAGCCAATCCCTACTGCCTGACGGCAATATCCCATACCTTGATGGTTATTTTCTCTTTCAGGGAACCGGGGTTGCATTCGCAACCTATCGTTAGCTAATATAACTGTAATCGCTCTAGCTAGAGGAATAAATTATGCAAGGCGAAGTACAGTAGCCTGCCTACCTTATCAGCTTCAGGTGATAAGGTAGGCACAAATAACGATTGAATAGCCTGATTGGTTCTCCTTGTTCGTTATGAGCATGGCTTTCTCCTGCTTCATGCTGTCTAAGGTCACAAACTCCGCTGTGAGAGATCGAAAATTCTTTTCTGCACACAGTGCACTGGGCTTTGAAAATATTGTCATGAACTTTGTTCACCCATGTAAAGTCCTTCTCCCATTCGTCTCTATATTTTTGCATCCATTTTTTTTTTTTTTTTGAGGTGTTACTGAATTTGCCATCGTGTCCGAAATCGGTCAGCTAGGTTAAATGTTGAATGAAATCAGCCAGTTGGAACTTTCGGAACCGGAGCCAAAATTCTGGTTTGGTACGGAGCAGAACCGGAATGGAAAATAATCTGGTTTGAATCCCTGATTCCAACATGATTCTTACAGCTCTACTGAGCACAGGGATGCTTTTATAAAACTCACCAGCATTCGATTGTTTATTAGATGTGACTCTTATACAGAAGCGCTGGATTGTTTATTAGATGTGACTCTTATACAGAAGCGCTGGATTGTTTATTAGACGTGACTCTTATACAGAAGCGCTGGATTGTTTATTAGACGTGACTCTTATACAGAAGCGCTGGATTGTTTATTAGACGTGACTCTTATACAGAAGCGCTGGATTTTATTAGATGTGACTCTTATACAGAACACCTGGATTGTTTATTAGATGTGACTCTTATACAGAACACCTGGATTGTTTATTAGATGTGACTCTTATACAGAACACCTGGATTGTTTATTAGATGTGACTCTTATACAGAACACCTGGATTGTTTATTAGATGTGACTCTTATACAGAACACCTGGATTGTTTATTAGATGTGACTCTTATACAGAACACCTGGATTGTTTATTATATGTGACTCTTATACAGAACACCTGGATTGTTTATTATATGTGACTCTTATACAGAAGCGCTGGATTGTTTATTAGATGTGACTCTTATACAGAAGCGCTCGATTTCAGGAACTCAAAAGTCATCCCTTCTGGAAAATGGAAAGTTAAAGAAACAAGTTAGTCAAGTTAGTCACTTGAATTGAGGATCAGAATACCAAGATGGCGCTTGTCCAGGTATGTGGGATTTCTACAGTAAAAAGGTTTAATAAATGTGACAATTGACAAGGTTAATTTGCAACAAGCTTTTACTTATTGAAATAAACTTGAGCTAAATGACAAGCATGAGAAATCATCTCTAAATGGCTGTGTGGTCTAGCCATTATTTTTAGGGATTCTGAATTTAGTTTTTACCTGATAAACATTGATAAAGCCTAGTTATTATGGTAAAATATATTAAAACGACGGATATACAGTACGGTGTTATCAAGATACATGTGAAAAAGTGTGGCATACAGGCTGACAGATGTACAGACAGAGAGATGCCTCTATGTAACCCCACAATTTGATATTCCCAGTATGTTATGTTAAATAATGCTAATACAATGCCATGTTTAACACAAGTTAAAAAGCGTTGTATCTGTGCAAAAATGTAAGAGACTTACAGCCGGACAAATACACGGGCAGACACTGCCTTATGTGCCCAGAACATAATATTCTCAATAACTAACGCTAAATAATGTGAATACCAACTGTTATCAGAATTGGAAAAGTGTTTTTACAGATATACTGCCTGTGGCAGCAGTCAGCTGTCTGCCACATCAAAAAAAAAGAGGAGGGGGAAAGCAGAGTACAGGACAAGCGCATATTAATAGCATGTTGTCCCTTGGACAAGTAGTTTTATTCAAAAATTCCACACCACTGCCAATGGAAGCTTGTGACTGTATATATGTCTGTAGGGGACAGATGCTAGATACAAAACCTGATGATGTATGTTCAATGACGCCAATTCAAAAACAGTAAAACTGCTACATTTTCTGTGTTGTATGCTTTACTGAATTACACTATGTAACACAATTTTTGTTCCTGGGTAGTAAGTGTTATTTCCTAATTGCTTATGCCTCAAAAGTATAGAAAATGGCTATTATTCCCCACAAACTTTGCTTTTGTGACCAGGTGTCACAAAGACGGCCAGAGTGGGTGGCGTCAGACCAGACAGGAATACACAGACAGAGATTTGGTTTGGTATAAGCTGGGCGCGTGATCGCGCTCAGGATTTAATAAACAGACAGAAAATAAAAGGTTTGAAACAACAAGAACACAGGACACGGCACTACACGCCAAAATAAAGAGACAAACAAAACACTAAACAGACGGTGCAGGACAGACGAACAAACACGGTGAGTGAAAACACTTAACTTTACTTTACTTTTGACTTTCTTTTCTCCTTCTCTCTCTCCCGTTCTCCACTCACCGAACACCAACCCCGACTGAGTGAAACTGTGCATCTATATATACTGTTGTGCTGGGATTCAATTACTAATTAATTACTCACTTGAATCCCAGCACGTGAATTCATTACGTGCAACCCCGTGCCACACATTATACACATTTTATCTGCACGTGAAGTGATGTGCCATCCTCGTGCCTAAATATAATTATACACTTTAAACACACGTGAAACACAGACCCGTTTATATCCCGTGTACCAATCTATACACCAACATTAACATACGCACGCATATACACAACACAGAACACACAAATGCACACAGGGGCGGGGCACTTTGCCACATATACCCCCCCTTGTGCGCAGCACACATGGCCTCAACGGCCACCTCCCCCCTTAAATACCCAGCAGTCCAGGCCAAAGTCTCGGGCTGGGAAGGGAGGCTTTAGTGGGCCCATGGCTGGACATGCTGTCAGCTCCCCTGCCGGTAGTGGCACGGCTGACAGCATGCTGGTCCCGTCCTGCAGCGAAAAAGCTGCGGGGGCAGGTGGTCCCCCGACCTCCCCCTTCTTCATAGCCGGCAGCTCCCTCCTGTGGGGCTCCGGCCACAAGAACTCCTGCAGCGAAACTGCTGCTGGGGAAAGTGGTCTCCAGACCTCATCCCCCTTCTTCGTGGCCGGCAGCTCCCCTTTCTGGGGCTCCGGCCCCCGTACTCCCTGCGGAGGTACGGGCAGCAGAGGCAGCTCCAGCTCCTCTGCTCCAGGCGGTGGCGGAGGCAGAGGCAGCTCCAGCTCCTCTGCTCCTGGCAGTGGTGGAGGCAGAGGCAGCTCCAGCTCCTCTGCTCCTGGCGGTGGTGGAGGCAGAGGCAGCTCCAGCTCCTCTGCTCCTTGCGGTGGTGGTGGCGGAGGCAGAGGCAGCTCCTGCTCCTCTGCTCCTTGCGGTGGTGGTGGCGGAGGCAGAGGCAGCTCCTGCTCCTCTGCTCCTTGCGGTGGTGGTGGCGGAAACAGAGGCAGCTCCAGCTCCTCTGCTCCTGGCGGTGGTGGAGGCAGAGGCAGCTCCAGCTCCTCTGCTCCTGGCGGTGGTGGAGGCAGAGGCAGCTCCAGCTCCTCTGCTCCTGGCGGTGCTGGCTCCCTCTGCTGTGGCGGCTGGGCATGTGCGCGCCGTGCTGCCTTCAGCAGCATAGCGAGAGGCTGCTGGGGGACACCAGCATCCTGCCCTTCTCCCCCCCAAAAATTTTCAGGGGGTTGAGCCTGTAACCCCTCCCCTTCCGGCTCTTGGGGCTGAACCAGCAGGCATTTCCCCTCTGCTGGTGGCTTGGGTCCCAGAGCTGTGGAAGCCCCGACTTGCCTCCCTTTGGGCTGTGGACGCACCGACTCCTCCCTTTTGGGCTGTGGACGCACCGACTCCTCCCTTTTGGGCTGTGGACGCACCGACTCCCCCCTCTTGGGCTGTGGACGTTCGGGCTCCCCCCACTCAGGCGTAGGACGTTCGGGCTCCTCCCACTCAGGCGTAGGACGTTCGGGCTCCTCCCACTCAGGCGTAGGACGTTCGGGCTCCTCCCACTCAGGCGTAGGACGTTCAGGCTCCTTCCGCTTGGGCTGTGGACGCTCAGGCTCCTCCCGTTTGGGCTGTGGACGCTCAGGCTCCTCCCATTTGGGCTGTGGACGCTCAGGCTCCTCCCATTTGGGCTGTGGACGCTCAGGCTCCTCCCATTTGGGCTGTGGACGCTCAGGCTCCTCCCGCTCGGGCTGTGGACGCTCAGGCTCCTCCCGCTCGGGCTGTGGAGGCAAAACCAGCAGGCATTCACCCTCTGCTGGTGGAGATGGGGACAGCAGGTACTCACCCTCTGCTGGTGGAGATGGGGACAGCAGGTACTCCTCTGCTGGTGGTCCTGCTACCTGGGCTGCTGTTCCATTTATGGTTGCCACCAGGTAGCTGAGGACAAACTCCACACCTTCCTCCAAGGTGTTTGGGGTGTGTTCCTCCTGATATGCCTCCCATCTCTCACAGTCCATCATCCACAGAGCCCGGACGACCATGGGCAGAGACTGGGCCTCCAGCCCAGCATTCTCCAGGAACCAGCCCCGCAGTTTGATGGCGTCTTCTGCCATTGACCTTTTTTTTTTTTTTTTTTTTTTTTTTCCCAGACCCCTCCTGGTCTGACGCTTGGAGGCGCGGCTATCCCACGATGACACCACGTGTCACAAAGACGGCCAGAGTGGGTGGCGTCAGACCAGACAGGAATACACAGACAGAGATTTGGTTTGGTATAAGCTGGGCGCGTGATCGCGCTCAGGATTTAATAAACAGACAGAAAATAAAAGGTTTGAAACAACAAGAACACAGGACACGGCACTACACGCCAAAATAAAGAGACAAACAAAACACTAAACAGACGGTGCAGGACAGACGAACAAACACGGTGAGTGAAAACACTTAACTTTACTTTACTTTTGACTTTCTTTTCTCCTTCTCTCTCTCCCGTTCTCCACTCACCGAACACCAACCCCGACTGAGTGAAACTGTGCATCTATATATACTGTTGTGCTGGGATTCAATTACTAATTAATTACTCACTTGAATCCCAGCACGTGAATTCATTACGTGCAACCCCGTGCCACACATTATACACATTTTATCTGCACGTGAAGTGATGTGCCATCCTCGTGCCTAAATATAATTATACACTTTAAACACACGTGAAACACAGACCCGTTTATATCCCGTGTACCAATCTATACACCAACATTAACATACGCACGCATATACACAACACAGAACACACAAATGCACACAGGGGCGGGGCACTTTGCCACACCAGGACAGTGATATTTTGAAATTTACCTATTTCCAATGAGAAAACGGGCAAATTTGTGTCTTTTCGTTCACATAAAGTCAGAAAAAAACAACATATGAATCCAAATTAACATGTATTTGTACTAAAGTAATACAAAAATGACTACAAAAGATTTAGAAGTGAGTAGTTTTTCGAGATTTATGATTATACTCTAAATCACTTTCACGAATCAGCCCCCAAATGTAGTCTCCCATCAGATTTTAATGCCTCTGTGGTGATAAGGCTACAGAACACCCAAATTGTGTCATTAACAATTACTTCACTCAACATCTACCACCACTGACATCATGCTTCAGTGGGATGCCACTTATGCGTTCCTGGTGTGAGTGTCTGCGTGTTGGGGGGTTGGGGGGTTGGGGGTTGGGGGGTTGGGGGTTGCGGGTTGGGGGGTTGGGGGTTGCGGGTTGGGGGGTTGGGGGTTGGGGGTTGGGTGTCGGGGGGTTGGGTGTCGGGGGGTTGGGGGGTTGGGGGTTGCGGGGTTGGGGGTTGGTGTTGGAAATGTTGCGTTTAGTGATTTATTTCTGCTTTTTCCAGGTATAGACTAGCTTCTCATGCATTTAGTCACAAATGGCCTCTAGAAGTGACTGTAATGATGCTGCTGTGATACCTAAACCCTGTGTAACTAGACCCTAACCCTTGTAACGAAGGAAAGAGAACCAATCTAGTTACTTGCATATCAGTTACGGTCAGAAAGTAACAGAGATGCAGCTATGCACTTTTGAAACTGCTTAGCAAATATAATATGATGATTATATTTATTATTATTAACAAAAAAATCTGTTTCCTCTTCTGACCAGAAGAGCTGCTTTTTCTTTTCTTAACCCCCTCCTGAATAAATAGTTGTGTGTCTCTGTTACTCTTCTGCTGCCATTGTCAGCCATCTGGTTCTGGTTACATCCTGGTCTTTATTTCCACTCTTAACAAAAAGTCACGATCTGACAGGTGGGATTAAGAACTACATCTGTATCAGGTTTGGGTCCACGCCGCTTTTGTGGAGTTTTAACACAAAGGAAATTATTTTGGTAGTTCTTTCAGTCAATATGTTCTAGTCAAGGCATTCATGACATCCTGTAGGAACAAACAGAACCTTTGTTACATGAAGTCAAGCAGACACATGTTTTGACAAAATGTTTCTGTACTTGAGTTGTTTCTGGTATATTTATCTCAGAATGAATGATTGAGAGTTTAAAGTAAATTATTAGTTTGATTAAGAATTTAGTTAAGTAATTGAGAGCTCAGTTGGAATAAAAACCAGAAAATACATGGGGTCCCCAGGACCAGGGTTGAGAAGCCCTGCCTTAAAACAAAGCAATCAGGGGCTCCTGACGAGCAGCAACCTGAAGGAAATAGAGATACCTGCTGCAAGGTGGAGAGGACAGCACAAACAGACAAGGGACTTGAAGGAGATAGAGATACCTGCTGCAAGGTGGAGAGGGCAGGACAAACAGACAAGGGGCCTGAAGGAGATAGAGATACCTGCTGCAAGGTGGAGAGGACAGGAGAGGGGAACAAACAGACAAGGGACCTGAAGGAGATAGAGATACCTGCTGCAAGGTGGAGAGGGCAGGACAAACAGACAAGGGACCTGAAGGAGATACAGATACCTGCTGCAAGGTGGAGAGGGCAGGAGGGGGTGGGGCACACAGACAAGGGAAGAGGCTGCTTACTGATTGGTTGTAGGATAAATTAGTTCCCTTCCAGAAATAGCAATATAGTATTCTTTATGTAACGCATGTTGAGTATGAATCAACAGAATCTATTTCTTTTTGTTTTCCTAGAGCAGAGCTGAGGGTCTGCACAGCAAGAGCATCTCTCTCATTCTCTACAGGGCTGTCCCATGGCTGGCATTGATTTAGAGGTTTAACTATCCCATTTGCGGCTGTTAATTTTACAAAACTAAACCAACCAGCTTCTGTAATTCAAGGTGTTTTTGACACGCTTATGTTGTCTGTCATTTATTTTAACATTAAAGTGATTGTAGCAAACAGAACAATTCCATTAATCTTGCCTGTTCTGCAATCCCATTAGCTACATACTCTAGGGCTCAATATGCAGTTCTGAAAGAAACACATGTTATAGCAAACCTAGATTTAATCAAAACCAGCATATCTGCTACTAAAGTAGGTTATAAAAGCAAGGAGAAATCCTTTGTTTGAGGTAATGGCGAGTTGTTAAGTGGTGTACCGCTCAGTGAATTGTGTGCAGTAGTGCTTTGTGTAATCCTTTTATTTTGGCCACTGTGCCTGTTTGTTTGTTCCTGTGTTTTGTTTGTCTATTAAAAAACTGCAGCTTCCCTGCCTGAGTCTCCTTTCTGACGTTATCCTGCTGCAGTGTCTATGTCTTAATCCTGGGAAATCCACGTTCAGCAGCGTTATCTGGGTCAATGCATGTTACTGGCATGTCAGTCAATAGGTGAAATAAATATACTGAGCATCAAAAGAAATGTATCACGTATATTTGAGCATCAAAACAAATGTATCACTTATATTTGAGCATCAAAAGAAACTTATCAGTTATATTTTAGTATAAAAATAAACTTATCACTTATATTTGAGCATCAGAAGAAACTTATCACTTATATTTGGATGAAATTCATTAGATGTGATTGAAAAATAACAAACTCTGTTTTAGAGCAGGTGCAGTGACTTTTTATTGTGCTGATTAACAATTGACATCACAAAGGTGCTGCAAAATGATCTGTCGATCTTGGGCAGGTGTTGTGACTCTTTGTCTCCCAGTTCGTAGCCTGTCATTGACTGGCTGGTTATACCGTCTCACCAAGTTTGAAATTGTTGGCTGTGAGCACCCAAGATGGCGAGCCACAGTACGCTGCCCTAGTCCAGCCTCCAACATGCCGATTGCATGAAGGCACTGCTCTATTGACAGACGTGGCATATTGTTTTTTTATTCTGTTATCTTCTTTATTGCTTTTATTCAAGCTTGCAATTCAACAGCTGAAATCACTCCATATCCATTGTCCAATCTGTATAATCTGTTATACAATGACATTTGAAATGCTTGTAGAAAAGGAGAAGCCATATTAATGGGGGATTTCAATTTCACCCATATAAAATGGGAAAACCCGATGGGGGGGCACGACGGACAAAAT
Organism: Acipenser ruthenus; assembly: GCF_902713425.1. Taxonomy (NCBI): domain Eukaryota; kingdom Metazoa; phylum Chordata; class Actinopteri; order Acipenseriformes; family Acipenseridae; genus Acipenser; species Acipenser ruthenus. The sequence goes on from NC_081211.1 coordinate 14,442,945, forward strand.
TGAAATGGTGGAAATGACAAATGACTGCTTCCTAACACAATTTGTCAAGGCACCGACTAGAGGGGAGGCATGCCTTGATTTAGTCTTTTCAAATAATGAAGACAGAATAACTAAAACAGAGGTCAGAGAGCCATTGGCAAACTCAGACCACAACATGGTCTCATTTGAAGTATTTTTTAAAACCCCAAAAAGCAATTACTAAAGCTAAGGTTTACAATTTTAGAAAAGCAAACTATGAAGGTATGAAACAGAGATGAACAGAAGTAGATTGCAGTAAAATAATCTAAAACAAAATGGCCAAAATGGTTTAATAGATCAATTAAAAAAAATATTCAGCGAAAAAGGCACTTTACAAAGTGTTTAAAAAGGACCAAAAACAAAGTACACAGAAAGAATACTTGCAACTGCAAACAAAAGTCAAAAAGGAAGTTAGAAAGGCCAAGAGAGAGATAGAAATCAATATTGCTAAGGGGGCTAAAACCAATTCCAAAATGTTTTTCCAATATTATAACAGCAAGAGAACATTCAAAGAGGAGGTTAAATGTCTAAGAGACACAAATGGCAAAATCATAGATGAAGAAAAAAAAATAGCAAATATATTAAATGATTACTTTTCACAGGTTTTTACAAAGGAGGACACGGACAACATGCCCGACATGTTGACCTGTTCCTATCCAATTTTAAATAACTTTAGCATAACAGAGGCAGAAGTGTTAAAGGGACTAGGAGCTCTTAAAATAAACAAATCCCCTGGGCCAGATGAGATCCTCCCAATAGTACTCAAAGAAATGAAAGAAGTTATTTACAAACCACTAACCAAGATCTCTTGACACAGGGGTTGTACCGACAGACTGGAAAATAGCAAACGTAATACCGATCCACAAAAAGGGAGACAAAACCGAACCAGGTAACTACAGACCAATAAGCATGACTTCTATTATATGTAAACTTATGGAAACTATAATAAGATCCAAAATGGAAAATTACCTATATGGTAACAATATCCTGGGAGATAGTCAGCATGGTTTTAGGAAAGGGAGATCGTGTCTAACTAACCTACTTGACTTTTTTGAGGGTGCAACATTGAAAATGGATAATTGCAAAGCATACTATACGGTTTATTGAGATTTCCAGAAAGCTTTTGACAAAGTCCTGCATAAAAGATTAATTCTCAAACTGAACGCAGTAGGGATTCAAGGAAATGCATGCACATGGATTAGGGATTGGTTAACATGTAAAAAACAGAAAGTACTGATTAGAGGAGAAACCTCAAAATGGAGCGAGGTAACCAGTGGTGTACCACAGGGATCAGTATTAGGTCCTCTGCTATTCCTAATCTACATTAATGATTTAGATTCTGGTATAGTAAGCAAACTTGTTAAATTTGCAAACGACACAAAAATAGGAGGAGTGGCAAACACTGTTGCAGCAGCAAAGGTCATTCAAAATGATCTAGACAGCATTCAGAACTGGGCAGACACATGGCAAATAAAATTTAATAGAGAAAAGTGTAAAGTATTGCATGCAGGAAATAAAAATGTGCATTATAAATATCATATGAGAGATACTGAAATTGAAGAAGGGAACTATGAAAAAGACCTAGGAGTTTATGTTGACTCAGAAATGTCTTCATCTAGACAATGTGGGGAAGCTATAAAAAAGGCCAACAAGATACTCGGATATATTGTGAGAAGTGTTGAATTTAAATCAAGGGAAGTAATGTTAAAACTTTACAATGCATCAGTAAGACCTCACCTAGAATATTGTGTTCAGTTCTGGTCACCTTGTTACAAAAAGGATATTGCTGCTCTAGAAAGAGTGCAAAGAAGAGCAACCAGTATTATTCCGGGTTTAAAAGGCATGTCGTATGCAGGCAGGCTAAAAGAATTGAATCTATTCAGTCTTGAACATAGAAGACTACGCGCCGATCTGATTCAAACATTCAAAATCCTAAAAGGTATAGACATTGTCAACCCAGGGGACTTTTTTGACTTGAAAAAAGAAATAAGGCCCAGGGGTCACAAATGGAGATTAGATAAAGGGGCATTCAGAACAGAAAATAGGAGGCACTTTTTTACACAGAGAATTGTGAGGGTCTGGAACCAACTCCCCAGTAATGCTGTTGAAGCTGACACCCTGGGATCCTTCAAGAAGCTGCTTGATGAGATACTGGGATCAATAAACTACTAACAACCAAACGAGCAAGATGGGCTGAATGGCCTCCTCTCGTTTGTAAACTTTCTTATGTTCTTATGTAATCAACTGTCTCACTAATTAGGTGATTACAGTGGCTTGCATAAGTATTCACCCCCCTTGGACTTTTCCACATTTTGTACTGTTACAACCTGGAATTAAAATGGATTTAATTGGGAATTTTACCATTTGATTTACACAACATACTTAACACTTTGAAGGTGCAAAATATTTTTTATTGTGACACAAAAGTTAATTGTTGGTTGCATAACCTGAGTCAATACTTGGTAGAAACACCTTTGGCAGCAATTACAGCTGTGAGTCTTTTTGGGTAAGTCTCTACCAGCTTTGCACATCTGGATCCTGCAATTTTTGCCCATTCTTCTTGGCAAAATTGTTCAAGCTCTTTCAAGTTGGATGGGGACCGTTGGTAACCAGCAATTTTAGTCTTGCCACAGATTCTCAATCGGTTTGAGGTCTGGTCTTTGACTGGGTCATTCTAAGACATTCAGGTTCTTGTTTTTAAACCACTCCAGTGTAGCTTTGGCTGTGTGTTTAGGGTCATTGTCCTGCTGGAAGGTGAACCTCCGCCCCAGTCCCAGGTCTCTTGCAGATTGAAACAGGTTTTCCTCTCGAATTTCCCTTTATTTGGCTCCATCCATCTTGCCCTCAATCCTGACCAGTTTCCCAGTCCCTACCGATGAAAAGCATCCCCATAACATGATGCTGCCACCACCATGCTTCACCGTGGGGATGGTGTTCTCAGGGTGATGAGCAGTGTTGGCTTTGCGCCACATATAGCGTTTTGCACTAAGGCCAAAAAGTTCAATTTTGGTCTCATCAGACCAGAGAACCTTTTTCCACATGTTTGCTGTGTCTCCCACATGCGTTTTGACAAAATCCAAATGGGATATTTTTTTTATAACCCAACCCTGATTGGTGCTTCTCCAGAACTTTATCCCGGACTTTTTTTGATAGCTCCTTGGTCTTCATGATGCTGTTTGTTTAGATATGCTCTCTAACAAACTCTGGGGCCTTCCAGAAACAGGTGTATTTAATCTGACATCATGTGACACTTTAATTGCACACAGGTGGACTCCATTCAACTAATTATGTGACTTGTGAAGGCAATTGGTTGCACCAGAGCTTATTTAGGGGTGTGTGGCAATGTGCCCCGCCCATGTGTGCATTTATATGTTGTATGTTGCGTGTGTTAATGTGGGTGTATAGGCATTGGTACACGGGATATAAACGGGTCTGTGTTTCACGTGTGATTTAAAATGTATAATTGTATTTAGGCACGGGATTGCACATCACTTCACATGCATTTAAAGTATATAATATGTGAGCACGAGGTTGCACATAATTAATTCACGTGCTGGGATTCATGTTAATAATTAATTAGTAATTGAATCCCAGCGCAACAGTATATATAGGTGCACGTTTCACTCACTCGGGGTTGGGTGTTCGTGAGTGGAGAACGGGTGAGAGAGAAGAGAAATAAATTGAAAGATAAAGGTATAACAATTGCTACAGCGTGCTGGAAGTGCCAGCACGGTACTTGTTTAAACGTTCGTCCGCTTGTTTTGTGTGTTAGTACGTTTTTGTTTGTCTTTTTATTTTGGCGTGAAGTGCCGTGTCCTGTTTTGTGTTTACAACCTTTTTATTTTCTGTTCTGTTTATTAAATGCTGAGCGAAAGCATTCGCTGAGCTCCACCAAACCACACCTCTCTGTCGTTTTATTTCCTGCTTCTGGTCTGACGCCACCCACTCCGGCCGTCTTTGTGACAGGGTGTCACAGGAAAGGGGGTGAATACTTATGCAATCAAGACTTTTCAGTTTTTTATTTGTAAATAATTTTGAAATATATGTAGATTTTTTTCCCCACTTCGACATTATGGACTATTTTGTGTAGATCAGTGACAAGAAATCCTAATTTAAATCCATTTTAATTCCAGGTTGTAACACTACAAAATGTGGAAAAGTCCAAGGGGGGTGAATACTTATGCAAGGCACTGTAAGTGCATATGCTTAAAAAGAAACCAAAAACATTTTGGCAATGTCCATCATTTATATACCTTATTGTTTTTTTAAAATAAATGTGTTATTATAGTGATAAGTTTCTTTTGATGCTCGGTATATTATTATTTATTTCTTAGCTGACGCCCTTATCCAGGGCGACTTACAATTGTTACAAGATATCACATTATTTTTACATACAATACCCATTTATACAGTTGGGTTTTTACTGGTGCAATCTAGGTAAAGTACCTTGCTCAAGGGTACAGCAGCGTCCTCCACCAGGGATTGAACCCACAACCCTCCGGTCAAGATTCCAGAGCCCTAACCACTACTCCACACTGCTGCCCATATGTTACATATGCACTTGCTGGGTCATTTCAGTGTGTTCAGCAGAGTTATCTGGGTCAATGCATGTTACTGGCATGTCAGTCAATAGGTAAAATGACCAAGAAAGTGCAGCACAATCTGGAAGCATGGCTTGCAAATAGAAATGTATTTAACCCAGTGTAGAAACAGATTTTAAAAATAAAAGGTAAATAGGATGTGTTTCTTTCGAAACTGCATATTGTAGACCTATATAAATAATGGAAGTGACAGCAGATAAGATTTATGGACACGTTTAAATAATCACTTTAACTGTGACATTGAAAAAAATAGGAGTTAATTTCTTTTAAGAAAAGATCTTGTTAAAAGCCTTGCTTATTACAGCGAAAGCAAAGAAACTAAACAACAAGAGAATGGGCTTCAGCACAACTCCATGCTGCAGCTCCGGAGTGCCAGACTTCACCTCTGGTTCTTGTTAAAGCCTGACGCACACAGTGGAAGCTCGGGGGAGGTTTATTACCAGGGTGATGGCTGATAAGATGCTAGTTCCTACACTGATGGTCTCAGGGGACGGGTGCATTGCGAAGTCATGGAAACGGTAAGGCTAGGTTATACGCTATAATTGGGCCACTGCTTTTAACATCACAGCTGCACAGGCAGGTATGCCGTCTTTTTCAAATTAGAAATTATGGTGCATTGCGAAAAAGGCACAGGACTACAGCGGTCATCTTGTTGTGTAAGGCTTACATATTTACGATGGACTGTGCAACGGTGGCTCACACAAGAAGGGTTTATATATTGTAGATCTAAAACGATATAACAAATGTCTTTGATCTCTCACATGATTTTATATAAAATAAGATGTCTGTGACCATAACCCAGTGGTACATTCTAGAAGCTGCTAATGAGCAGGTGAGCAGAAAGAGATGAGCATGGGATCCCACACTTCAATACCAGGTATATAAACTCCAGCCAGCTCAGATCACTCACTATACCTGGTATATAAACTCCAGCCAGCTCAGATCACTCACTATACCTGGTATATAAACTCCACCCAGCTCAGATCACTCACTATACCAGGTATATAAACTCCACCCAGCTCAGATCACTCACTATACCTGGTATGTAAACTCCACCCAGCTCAGATCACTCACTATACCTGGTATATAAACTCCACCCAGCTCAGATCACTCACTATACCTGGTATATAAACTCCACCCAGCTCAGATCACTCACTATACCTGGTATATAAACTCCACCCAGCTCAGATCGCTCACTATACCTGGTATATAAACTCCACCCAGCTCAGATCGCTCACTATACCTGGTATATAAACTCCACCCAGCTCAGATCACTCACTATACCTGGTATATAAACTCCACCCAGCTCAGATCACTCATTATACCTGGTATATAAACTCCACCCAGCTCAGATCACTCACTATACCTGGTATATAAACTCCACCCAGCTCAGATCACTCACTACACCTTGTATATAAACTCCACCCAGCTCAGATCACTCACTATACCTGGTATATAAACTCCAGCCAGCTCAGATCACTCACTATACCTGGTATATAAACTCCATCCAGCTCAGATCACTCACTATACCAGGTATATAAACTCCACCCAGCTCAGATCACTCATTATACCTGGTATATAAACTCCACCCAGCTCAGATCACTCACTATACCTGGTATATAAACTCCACCCAGCTCAGATCACTCACTATACCTGGTATATAAACTCCACCCAGCTCAGATCACCCACTATACCTGGTATATAAACTCCACCCAGCTCAGATCACACACTTCTATACCTGGTATATAAACTCCACCCAGCTCAGATCACTCACTATACCTGGTATATAAACTCCACCCAGCTCAGATCACACACTTCTATACCTGGTATATAAACTCCACCCAGCTCAGATCACTCACTATACCTGGTATATAAACTCCACCCAGCTCAGATCACACACTTCTATACCTGGTATATAAACTCCACCCAGCTCAGATCACTCACTATACCTGGTATATAAACTCCACCCAGCTCAGATCACTCACTATACCTGGTATATGAACTCCATCCAGCTCAGATCGCTCACTATACCTGGTATATAAACTCCACCCAGCTCAGATCACTCACTATACCTGGCATATAAACTCCACCCAGCTCAGATCACTCACTATACCTGGTATATAAACTCCACCCAGCTCAGATCACTCATTATACCTGGTATATAAACTCCACCCAGCTCAGATCACTCACTATACCTGGTATATAAACTCCACCCAGCTCAGATCACTCACTATACCTGGTATATAAACTCCATCCAGCTCAGATCACTCACTATACCAGGTATATAAACTCCACCCAGCTCAGATCACTCATTATACCTGGTATATAAACTCCACCCAGCTCAGATCACACACTTCTATACCTGGTATATAAACTCCACCCAGCTCAGATCACTCACTATACCTGGTATATAAACTCCACCCAGCTCAGATCACTCACTATACCTGGTATATAAACTCCACCCAGCTCAGATCACTCACTATACCTGGTATATAAACTCCACCCAGCTCAGATCACTCACTATACCTGGTATATAAACTCCACCCAGCTCAGATCACTCACTATACCTGGTATATAAACTCCACCCAGCTCAGATCACTCATTATACCTGGTATATAAACTCCACCCAGCTCAGATCACTCACTATACCTGGTATATAAACTCCACCCAGCTCAGATCACTCACTATACCTGGTATATAAACTCCACCCAGCTCAGATCACTCACTATACCTGGTATATAAACTCCACCCAGCTCAGATCACTCACTATACCTGGTATATAAACTCCAACCAGCTCAGATCACTCACTATACCTGGTATATAAACTCCACCCAGCTCAGATCACTCATTATACCTGGTATATAAACTCCACCCAGCTCAGATCACTCACTATACCTGGTATATAAACTCCACCCAGCTCAGATCACTCACTATACCTGGTATATAAACTCCACCCTGCTCAGATCACTCACTATACCTGGTATATAAACTCCACCCAGCTCAGATCACTCACTATACCTGGTATATAAACTCCACCCAGCTCAGATCACACACTTCTATACCTGGTATATAAACTCCACCCAGCTCAGATCACTCACTTCTATACCTGGTATATAAAACCCACCCAGTTCAGATCACTCACTATACCTGGTATATAATCCCCAGCACAGGCTCATAGCTAATAGATTCATTACAGTGTAGACAATCATACAAACATTGATACATAATTTTCATTTGATCAGCAAAAACAACTCTGTCTCATCAGCCAACATGGCCCATTGAAAACCAGCAAACTAGCACTTCTTAACAGGGTACAGTGCACTAGTGCTGGCCACCAGGCACCTGGCCAGTAGGGTCCCAAACTAGCACTTCTTACCAGAGTACAGTGCACTAGTGCTGGCCACCAGGCACCTGGCCAGTAGGGTCCCAAACTAGCATTTCTTACCAGAGTACAGTGCACTAGTGCTGACCACCAGGCACCTGGCCAGTAGGGTCCCAAACTAGCACTTCTTATCAGGGTACAGTGCACTAGTGCTGGCCACCAGGCACCTGGCCAGTAGGGTCCCAAACTAGCACTTCTTACCAGGGTAAAGTGCACTAGAGCCGGCCACCAGGCACCTGGCCAGTAGGGTCCCAAACTATGACTTCATACCAGGGTACAGTGCACTAGAGCCGGCCAGTAGGGTCCCAAACTAGAACTTCATACCAGGGTACACTGCACTAGTGCTGGCCACCAGGCACCTGGCCAATTGAGTCCGCTGTAGCACGATGAGGAGAAACAGTCCTTTCCGTTTTTGCCTCCCTAACCTGCAGGAGCGCCAGACCCAATGCAACGCTCCCTCAGGAGTCCTGACTTCACACAGCCAGGACACAAAACCTGTGCTCCCCTGACTGTATGACTCACCCTGCACATGGCCATGCTTTTACCAGGTGAGCCACTCGGGGACCCTCTGTTCAGGTTTTTGAACTATCACAGTGCATTCTGGGAGTGGCCGAAGATACCGGAATGAACTGGGAGGTAACAAAACAAAGCTGTTCTGCCATAACGGTCACTCCAAGCATGTGGTTCAGCCAAGCCTTCATATACTGCTCTACAACTCCCTGGGGGTGAATGGATATCTCATTACTTCCAGATTACAAAGGAACAATGCAATGATTTACTCTAAAATGGTAACGTAAGGACCTAAATCCATCATTCTTTTGTTTTTATAAAATAAATTCACAACGTTTAAAGGCCACAGGCGAGGCAGTGAACCCGTGGCCTATCATGTTGATGAACACATCAAAACAAAGAAGCCTTTTACTCCAGTGCATTAGAACAGTTATTTCTGTAAAAGAGAAGAAACACTGTTAGTGTCTGTGGCAGGATGACAGAGGTTTGAGGCTCAGAGACAGTGGAAGGGGCAAAATAATGATCTTTATTAAACAAAAATAATCAAATAAACAGGCACAAGGGCCAACAAAAAGGTTCAAACAAAATACAGAAATGTAGGCTGGGCAATAGCCTTCACTACAGTTTCTTTTTCAAAAAACTAAACAGCACAGAACACCAACAAACAAAACTCACCCAAAAACTCCTCTCTCACAAAGGGTTTCACCTGCCCTTTTATAGTCTGTGGCTGGAGCCCAATTAACTAATAATTAACAATTAAACACTTAAGGCTCCAGCCACATTCTCACATATATTTTACAGGGAGGAATTTAACCCCCTCCCTGCCAATCCAAAACAAGAATCACAAAAACATAATGAAAACAGTAAAAATAACAACAATAACAAGCACATATTTATAGGGGTGAGCTAGCACCTCATCACATTTCCCCCCCCTTGTGCACAGCACACTTGGCCCCAACGGCCACCTCCCCCCAGTGGTCTCCTCACCTCCCCCCCTTCTTCGTGGCCGGCAGCTCCCCTTTGTGAGGCTCCGGCCACAGTACTTCCTGCTGCCATTCAGGACTGGCAGCGACTCCAGGCGAAGCAGGACCCTCGGCGACCCCAGGCGAAGCAGGACCTTCGGCGACCCTAGGAGGAACAAAAGCAGAGCAGCAGGCAACCCCAGGCGATGCGAGGCAGGCATCCTTGGGTGTGGCATCCTTGGGTGTGGCCAACATTGCAGGAACCTCCGGCCAGGGTGGCAGTGGCCAGAGTTCCTCTTCTCTGTTGGCAGCAGGAGGTAGAGCCCGCTCCAGCTCCTCTGGTGGCGGACGCGGGAACAGCAGCTCATCTCCTTCTGATGGCGGAGGCGGGAACAGCAGCTCGTCTCCCTCTGGTGGCGGAGGCGAGAACGGCGATGCTGGCCCTTCCGGCGACGCTGGACCCTCTGGCGAAGCGGGACCCCCTGGCGACGCTGGACCCTCTGGCGACGCGGGACCCCCTGGCCCCTCTGGCGACGCTGGACCCTCTGGCGGTGCGGGACCCCCTGGCCCCCCTGGCGCTCGGGACAGTAGCTCCACCCCAGGTGACGGCGGACCAGCATCCCTAGGAGAAAGCGCACTGAGAGTTTCTCTAGACGATGCGGGCAGGCAGGCAACCCCAGGCGATGCGAACAGGCAGGCAACCCCAGGTGATACGGACAGGCAGGCACCCTTGGGCGGTGCTGTGCCTCTTAGCCGCCGGGCAGTTTGTCCCCGCGCTCCCTTCAGCAGCCGGTACAGAGGCTGGGAGGGACCTCCAGCATCTTCTGCTGGCGGTGGAGGGAGAGACAGCGCCCGCTGTTCCCCCTCTGCTGGCGGTGGAGGGAGAGACAGCTCCGGCTCCTCCCGCTCGGGCCGTGGACGCACCGACTCCTCCCGCTCGGGCCGTGGACGCACCGACTCCTCCCGCTCGGGCCGTGGATGCACCGACTCCTCCCGCTCGGGCCGTGGACGCACCGACTCCTCCCGCTCGGGCCGTGGACGCACCGACTCCTCCCGCTCGGGCTCCTCCCTCTCGGGCTGTGGACGTTCGGGCTCCTCCCTCTCGGGCTGTGGACGTTCAGGCTCCTCCCTCTCGGGCTGTGGACGTTCGGGCTCCTCCCTCTCGGGCGACGGCAGCGGCTCCCCCTCTCTGGGCGACGGCAGCGGCTCCTCCTCTCTGGGCGACGGCAGCGGCTCCCCCTCTCTGGGCGACGGCAGCGGCTCCCCCTCTCTGGGCGACGGCAGCGGCTCCCCCTCTCTGGGCGACAGCAGCGGCTCCACCCTCTTTTCTTCAAGGAGGGGGATCTCCCCCATGTCTAATCGCCAGGTATGCCAGGACCATGACGGCTATCTCCTGGAGGGACCCCGGGTGGTGTTTTCTCTCCCACTCCTCCCACCTCTGCCCATCTCGATACCACAGTGTGCTGAGGGCTGTGGGGAGGTCGTGGAAGAGGTCCGCTTCGGGGTGCACCAACCACTCCCGTGATGGTGGTGAAGGCGGTGGTGGTGGGGTGGCTGCCGACGACGGGGTTGGTAGCTGCTGCTTTCCCCATTCTGCGCACCGCCAAAAAACCTCCAAAAATCCCAAAATTCAAAAATTCAAAATTCAAAAATAAAATAAAAATACTGCTCTGAGCCTCTAGGTGGCGCTATCCTGCTTCTAACACCACGTGTGGCAGGATGACAGAGGTTTGAAGCTCAGAGACAGTGGAAGGGGCAAAATAATGATCTTTATTAAACAAAAATAATCAAATAAACAGGCACAAGGGCCAACAAAAAGGTTCAAACAAAATACAGAAATGTAGGCTGGGCATTAGCCTTCACTACAGTTTCTTTTTCAAAAAACTAAACAGCACAGAACACCAACAAACAAAACTCACCCAAAAACTCCTCTCTCACAAAGGGTTTCACCTGCCCTTTTATAGTCTGTGGCTGGAGCCCAATTAACTAATAATTAACAATTAAACACTTAAGGCTCCAGCCACATTCTCTCATATATTTTACAGGGAGGAATTTAACCCCCTCCCTGCCAATCCAAAACAAAACAAGAATCACAAAAACCATAATGAAAACAGTAAAAATAACAACAATAACAAACACATATTTATAGGGGTGAGCTAGCACCTCATCACAGTGTCATAAAACTAGAAATAAACAACTTGGGCTGTATGTATGAAAGTCTTAAACGTTCATAAACACCTCTTTTTGTGGTACTAACTGTAAATGCTTCATTTAGAGTAGAGTTGTATAAGTTAGGTAGACTACCCTTTATTATGTGAAACATTATAAACAATTTGGAATAGCTGTTTTTATTCTTGCAGTATGTTTAGTAATTGAAGCAAACTGTGCTGCAGAGGAAAACATTTTGGGGGGAAGAACTGTAAGTAATTGATACAAGTAGCTGACACAAGGATGGCATCATGTGAGTAGAGCATTAGACTTGTAGTTAAAGTCTAACTATGGATTTATATAGGAAGGACATACAGTACATCGATCGTGCACTTACACAATTAAGAAGGGCTTTCAGCATTTTACAGTGTCTCCCAATGTACCTCAAACACTGTCAACTGACCAAGAATAAAGCTGCAGCAGACAGTGTGTAATCAAGAAAGAATAGACTGTGTTGAGCATAGTATAACCTTAAACTAGATAGTTTCCATTTAAGAGTGACGGTCATTTATCCTGACAGCACACTATCAATCCTGACACCACACTATAAATTCACTTCCTGTGTAGCAGATAATTGGACCCTGACTGACTACGTAGAATCTGAAACTTTGAAGCTCAACATGTATACTTGCTGCACAGGAAGTGGATTTATATTGTGGTGGTAGGAGAATGGTAGGTAAGAACGTGTATTTGCAAACTTGGTATTACTCCTTTAAGGCTTAAATAGGTGTTCATCAAGGTTTAAAATCAATTACCGTCTTACTTTGTATTAGTATTAGAAACATTGTCACCCCCCTCCCCCTTTTTTCTTGTGTTGAATATATTTTTTTTCTTTGCTAACCGGAAGCCAAGAATCTTGGCTGAATTACTGGTCTCGGAACATTTTGTAAGAGTTCTATTTGGAGGTGTATATAGTCTCAGAACATTTTGTAAGAGTTCTGTTTGGAGGTGTATATAGTCTCAGAACATTTTGTAAGAGTTCTGTTTGGAGGTGTATATAGTCTCGGAACATTTTGTAAGAGTTCTGTTTGGAGGTGTATATAGTCTTGGAACATTTTGTAAGAGTTCTGTTTGGAGGTGTATATAGTCTCGGAACATTTTGTAAGGGTTCTGTTTGGAGGTGTATATAGTCTCGGAACATTTTGTAAGATTTCTGTTTGGAGGTGTATATAGTCTTGGAACATTTTGTAAGAGTTCTGTTTGGAGGTGTATAGAGTCTCGTAACATTTTGTAAGGGTTCTGTTTGGTGGTGTATAGAGTCTCATAGAAGCAGACAGACGCTCAGAAGTTGCAGCAAGTCTCTGATTTATTTTGACTCTGGTCAGGTTAGTTTCAGGCACATATACCATTCACACGAAACCTTTTCCTGGTTCCTTTACTGGCTTGTGAATACAGTTACTCCCACCTAACCCTCACACTTCTGCCCTACTCCCTCTCTCGCTCCCTCCAGCTCTGTCAGCTGCTCCAACTCAGCTGCTCCTCTGTTGTCTGCGTGCAGCCTGGGGGAAGAGATACACTCACAAGAGGGGCGTTTTCAAGACCACTCTTGTTGTGAGCTAAGGTCAGAACCATAGTGTTTGGCTTTCATCTCAATCCCAATCCCCATCTCAATCCCTAAATATTTTTGTGTTGTTTCATTGCTTCTTGGGCAAACTAAAATAAACGTATTATGAAACATAATAAATCCCTCTGCAAGGTTAATGTCCCATTCCTGGATAATTAGCACACACAAGTTCCTGTTAATGGGATCAACAAGAAACCATTCAAACTTTATCAACCAGGAGCAGAGTCCATCCAGCCTGTGATATCAATATGTGACCCCAAACTTATCTTCAACAAGGAAGACTTATAGTACAACCGTGTGTCACTGCATTTCTAAATTCAGCACTGTTACGTTTATAGTACTTATGGGTGATTACTTATTGGAAAAGACTTCTCATAGTTACATTTCTTAGTACTACTGTGGGCCATAAAGTATTAATTCCTCATTCATGCTATAAAACCTTTTTTAAAACTTTGTTGTTGTGTAACAGGTGTTTTTCTCCTTTCAAGCAATAGGAATACAGTAAAGTTTTAAATTGTCATAATAATGACCATATTACTTTAGTGGTTTGATTGATAACACTACAGGACACCTTCTTGTGACACAAATAGAAGTATGTGGGCTTGCCGCAAGCTCGAGCACAAGTGGAGGTGGTCTGCACTAAAGGTTCACAGAGATCTGGACCGACCATCTGTGGCTAGAGGCACGCACTCACCGCTGCCAGGGTGAAGTACTTCTCTGAAATCTTAACTATGGGACGCGGAAAACCCAATGTTCTCTTTAAGACCATCGACCAAATCCTACATCCAGCCACCGACAGATCCATCTCCTGTTCATCCTCCTCTCTTACCTGTCATGATTTATCCTCTTTCTTTCGGAACAAAATTGACAGCAACTATTCTACGCTCTCTTGCCACAAACCCAGTTTACTACTTGGCCAACTTGACTCTCCTCCAGGTTGCTTCTCCTGCCCTCTCCTTTTTCTCTCCTCTCTCCATTGCTGATGTCTCCAGCTTACTGTAGAAATCAACTACTGCCATGTGCCCCCTGGACCCCTGGCCGACTGTGCTTCTGATCTTCCTTCTTCCATTATTCACACTCAACCTGTCCCTGGAATCTGGCTCGGTTCCTGCTGCCCTTAAACTTGCCAGAGTTACGCCGGAGTTACCCTCCCTCGACCCGGCTGATTTATCTAATTTCTGTCCCATCTCCAATCTCCCTTTTCTCTCCAAAACTCTCGAAAGGGCTGTAGCCAGTCAGCTGATGAAACATGTCACGGACAACAATCTGCTTGAATCTCTACAGTCTGGCTTCCGGCCGCATCGCAGTGCTGAAACTGCTCTGCTCCGGATTGTGAATGATCTCCTGCTTAATGCTGATGCTGGTGCTCCCTCTGTACTTGTCCTCCTTGACCTCGCAGCCGCTTTTGACACCATAGATCATGGCATTCTTCTTGACCACCAGAAGTATTCTGGGATCTCTGGAGCCTGTCTCTCCTGGATGTCCTCTTACCTATCCGGATGCATGTAGTCTGTTGTCTATGCTGGATGCAGTAGTGTTGCAAACCCAGTCACTTGTGGTGTCCCCCAAGGTTCTGTTCTTGGGCCCCTTCTCTTCAACATCTACATGCTTCCATTGGGTCACCTCATCCGCCAACACAGCCTCATGTTTCACTCCTATGCATCGACACCAAGCTCTACTTAAAACCCGACCATGGAAGCCCCTCTGCCATGGTCTGGCTCTGGGCTTGCATTCAAGACATCGAAGCCTGGATGTCTGCCAATTTTCTTCAGTTGAACACTAGTAAATCTGAACACTAGCAAATCTGAGCGCAACTTAAGAATCTCAGTGTAGCCGCCCTGAACCTCGGAAACTGTCTGCTGCTGCCTTCCCCCACAGTACGAAGACTTCCTTCTACCATCTTCGAAACATCTCTAAAGTCCGTCCCTACCTTTCCCTCCCGGATGCGGAGATACTTTGTCATGCATTTGTCTCTTACAAGGTTACAATGTAAGCTTAATATATAATACAGTATAGTTTACAGTAAGTGCAAATAATACTACTAAAATACAATATGAACTAGGATGCAGGAAGTTAGGATTACAGTAAGTTATATCAACAATGGCATAATAGTAGTGCAATAGTTCAGTAGTGCAAGGATAGTGCATTAGCTGAGGATCAAGTAACGGGTGCTGAGGTCAGGGCACAGTAGGAGGGGCAGTTCAAGAGTTCTGCAAGTGCAGCCTGAACAGATGGGTCTTGAGGAGGTGGCGGAAGGCAGTGAGAGACAGTCCTGAAGTTCTCTGGTAGCTGGTTCCACCATAAATGGGCTAGTGAAGAGGAGCGGGCATGGGAGGACGGAGAGTGGAGGGAAGGCATGACCACTTGGCCAGTAGAGGATGAGCGGAGAGGGTGTAGGAAGACACAGGGGTTTGGAGGTAGGAGGGGGCAGTGTGGTGAAGAGAGCGGTAGGCAAGAACAAGGGTCTTGAATTGAATTGCGAGCAGAGATAGGTAGCCAGTGGAAAGTGCGAAGCAGAGGAGTAGCATGAGAGTAGCGAGGTTGGGAGAACACAAGACGAGCAGCAGAATTTTGAATGAGTTGAAGGGGGGTGGATAGCCGAAGCAGGGAGACCAGCAAGGAGAGGGATACAGTGGTCCAATCTGGAGAGTACAAGAGCTTGGACCAGGATTTGAGTGGAATAAGTAGTGAGAAAAGGATGGATTTGAAGAAAAAGAAGGAAAGAGAAGGGTTAAGAATAACACCTAGGTTTTTAAGGGATCAAGGGATACTGAGATAGAGAGGTCAGACGAGGGGGGGAAGCAGACAGAAAGTAGACAAGGTCAGATTTAGAGAGGTTGAGATTGAGGTGGTGAGAAAGTGTCCATGTTGAGAAGCTGAGAGGCATTCTAAGATGCGGGAGGAGATGTTTGGGAAAAACTCAGCATTCAGCTCTTTTTAAGGTTTGAAGAGTTTACCGTTCTCTTGCTTCAACACAGCTTTCTCCTGCCCGACAAACATCCACATTTTGTCTGTTGGTTTGAATTTTGTATAGGCTACAGCTTGGTCCCAATTGCTAAATTGATTGGTACTTAACCAGCTGTAGCCAATTCCCTACTCCCAACCCAGAAACAGGTAAAATAAAGCAACAAATTAACCCATTACCAGTTCTTAGTGGCCATGACCTGTCACAGCAGGTGAAAATACATTGAAAAAAATGGCTTTCTCTATGTTTCAGAAAAAAATTATAATTAAGCTGAAACCAACAACCACATGGGAGGCGGCATTTTAAATGACACTCCATAGCCAGACCTAACCCTAGACTTCAAAAGAGCAGCATTTAAAATGGATCTCCATAGCCAGACCTAACCCTAGACTTCAAAAGAGCAGCATTTAAAATGGATCTCCATAGCCAGACCTAACCCTAGACTTCAAAAGAGCAGCATTTAAAATGGATCTCCATAGCCAGACCTAACCCTAGACTTCAAAAGAGCAGCATTTAAAATGGATCTCCATAGCCAGACCTAACCCTAGACTTCAAAAGAGCAGCATTTAAAATGGATCTCCATAGCCAGACCTAACCCTAGACTTCAAAAGAGCAGCATTTAAAATGGATCTCCATAGCCAGACCTAACCCTAGACTTCAAAAGAGCAGCATTTAAAATGGATCGCCATAGCCAGACATAACCCTAGTCATGGACCAGATAGTTATGGATTTCCATATGCATACACAGTGACTCAGCTCCAGTGCAGATAGTCATGGATTTCCATATGAATACACAGTGACTCAGCTCCAGTGCAGATAGTCATGGATTTCCATATGAATACACAGTGACTCAGCTCTAGTGCAGATAGTCATGGATTTCCATATGAATACACAGTGACTCAGCTCCAGTGCAGATAGTCATGGATTTCCATATGAATACACAGTGACTCAGCTCCAGTGCAGATAGTCATGGATTTCCATATGAATACACAGTGACTCAGCTCCAGTGCAGATAGTCATGGATTTCCATATGAATACACAGTGGTGGTGTTTACATGCACGTTTTAATTGCGCTACTATAGTGCATTCATGACGTGTCACGCGGAAATGACGCATGACTGTGCTCGTTCCAAAAGTGCACGGCAAAAAAAGTGTGTGACTTAAGTGTCATTACACTTTGGTAAAGCACGGTAAAGTGCGCGCTAATTGGCCTAATTAGTCCCATAGCAACAAACTCCACAGTCGTGCAAAATACTAACCATAGACCTTCATGAAATAACACAATACCTCCTCCACTTCCCCTATGTAAAAGAATGCTCTTCTCTGGGATACGGTTTTTCTGTTCTCCTCTGTAGCGTAAGTAAGATTTTCCTTATCCTAGTCTTACTAATACAAATCAGTTAAATATCCATCCATCCATTATTATCAATCCGCTTCTCCTGATGAGGGTTGCGGCTAAATTATATATAAATTGCATATAGAGATGTTGATTTATACCATTATTTATTCATTTCAGTGAATAAATAATCGTTATGACCAGCATTATTATCATAATAATAATACTACGAATAATGTAGCTTTTTTTCCCGCAGGATGTTTCAAGCTTCCACCCCTTCTGAAAGCACGCAACACCAGGTCCACTGGACGGATGAGGAAACTCGTTCCTCCTCCAAATTATTGCGGACCTGGGGGTTATGGATGAACTGGATCGACCTCTCCAAAGAAATGCCAACATTTTCATCAGTATTACCGGTGCTCTGGCTGAACTTGGAATAAATAGAATGCTCCTGCAGGTACGAGATAAATTCAAGAAACTGAAATATCTGTACCTGCAGGAGAGAAAATGCCTGCAGTGCTCCGGTCAAAGCTCGAGGTCCCAATTTTGGTTCTGGGAGGAAATGCACCGGTTAATGGGTGACCGGCCAGTGGCAGTGGCATCGGACCATTTCCTGGAATCCTCATCCTCCCAGACATCCTGTGAAATACCAGCCCCATCAATACAATATGGTAATTGCGCCAGCCATCATTTACTTTTCTAAACTAAAATATGCTACCGCAGTAAAGTTAGCTTGATATTTGATATTCGACTCAAGCTAACCCGACATGAATGAAAATGGCTGTATCTCGCCAACCACAGAAGCTAGAGTGCTCAAACCAACTTTAACCGAGCTGTAGCGCAGCCGCTTTTTGAGCTCAGGACGAGCCTGCCACTCAACTGGTTGCTTAGCAACGCGTCTCCAACTGCGCGTCGCAGCTGATTTTCTACAGGCACACACTTGCGCAGGAACCAGCGACCCGGTTCCCTGTCACAGAGACCAATTGTAAATTGTTTCACAGTCTCTGTTTTACATGTGAATCCTAAGAATAATTTCTGGAAAATAATAACATACCGCACATACACACACTTAGCCTCAGTCACGTGTAAAAGGGCTTTATCTCCCCAACCACAGTAGCTAGAGCATCCAAACCAACTTTAATGTGAAGAAGACCAATTATGAATTGTTTCACAAGCTCTCCTTTACATGTGAATCAAACAAATAAATTGTGAAAAACAATAACATACCGCATATATGCACACAGCCTACCTGACACGCGTAAAATGGCTTTATCTCCTTAACCACAGGAGCTACAGCGCTCAAACCAACTTTAATTTAAAGGATGCCAAATGTGAATTGTTTCCTCAGTCTGTGTTTTACCTGTGAAGCCTAAGAATAATTTGTGAATACAATAACATATTGCATATACACACCACCGTCCCAATTAAAAGTGCTTGATATCCCCAACCACAGCAGCTAGCATTTTCAAAACAACTTTAATTTAAAGAAGACCAGTTGTGAATTGTTTCACAACTTCTGTTTTACATGTGAATCCTAATAATAATTTGTGAAAAAACAAATGGTTGGGGACATGAAGCCATTTTACGCATGTCGGGGCTAAGTGTGTGCGCATATGCGATATGTTTTGTTTTTCACATATTATTCTTAGGATTCACATGTAAAACAAAAACTGTGAAGCAATTCACAACTGTTCTTCTTTAAATTAGAGTTGGTTTGAACGCTGTAGCTGCTGATCCAGGAGCATCGTCTGATGCGCCTGGAGTACAGAAGGATGTACCGTCTGATTGCACACACCGCTGCCAGGCAGGATCGACAATACAGCCAGCCACCTCTTGGAAAGGCTGGACCACGCTGATCAACAGCACCAAGAGGTGGTTGCATTGCACGCCGAATTTCTGCACACAATAACAAGAGAATTACAGGTGCCTACCCCAGCTCCCGCTGAGGTGGGCACCTGTTCTGCTGTGCGCAGTCCTGCCGAATCAGCGGTCCGAGAAGTATGTACAGAGCAATACCCACTCGCTTCTGCAGCGCACAGGTGTACGGACATGTATTGGTGACGGCTCCATGTCCACGCGTACAAGTTCCACCAGTTGGTCAAATGTAGCTCGAATGACCCAAAATGTTTCAATCCATTGTTCGTCAGAGAAGGACTCGTGAAGCACAACCTCCTCCCACCAAACAGAGGGACGATGATGTGTCCGCATTCGTCTTTCCTGCCGATACACAAATAGAGGTCTGTACATAGGAACAAAGTGGATTAGGGTGTCTGCTGGAAAGAAAGCTCTAGATGAGAAAGCAATAGATGCATGATTCCTTTCCTGCAAACCCATTACATGGGACTGAAGGAGCTCTTCCCATACAAGACTTAATCTAACCAGTGTTTGTCTGCATCTTATCCATCCATCCATTTTTGTCGCAACTACGTTGTAAGTAGGCCTATGATTTTGTATACCCTTATAACTAATTAGCAAATACACACAAATTATGTATTTATTATATTAACAGCGTTTGTGTAAGTTTCCACATTTTCTGCATAATTAATTTTAATATTTCAACAAAGTACCTGTGTTTGAAACCAACACATCATGAGTTGTTTTTTTACATATTTGTTCCACATTAACGCATATTTGTGATTATTGAACGCATAATCCTTTTGTTTAGCACATTAACAGTTACGCAGTTGGCTAAGACTAATATATATTGGTGTGTGAAAGGACATCAGTAGCCTAAGAAGCATAAGAAAAGCAGTAATGTGAATTGGTGAGTGCTGTCGGTTTTTGTACACATGATAATTCTACCATTTCTAGAACAACTAATTCTAAACAATAATAGTAATAACTATTATTATTTTCTTCTTCTTGGCAGCATGAACCGTTTTAACTGCAAGCCTTTTGCATTCTAGACAGATGGGGGGTAACCTTCTCTTCATCTCTGCCTAGTGCGTAAAGCCTCATGTAAACCCCTATGCATTATTTGAACGATATCCTTTATCACGCAGCATCTCTTTTCAGCGAGTTTGGTGATATTTCAATAAACCCTCCCATTATTTTATTATTAATGAGGTTGTTTGCATTTGGACGACTAAATTCTCTCTCTAAAATAAACTCTCATGTAAACGTGGAAGCAGAAAAAAAGCGCGAGAGATCTGTTGTCACGCTTTTCAGTTTTTGCTTGTAAACTGCCCCAGTGACTCAGCTCTAGTGCAGATAGTCATGGATTTCCATATGAATACACAGTGACTCAGCTCCAGTGCAGATAGTCATGGATTTCCATATGAATACACAGTGGTGGTGTTTACATGCACGTTTTAATTGCGCTACTATAGTGCATTCATGACGTGTCACGCGGAAATGACGCATGACTGTGCTCGTTCCAAAAGTGCACGGCAAAAAAAGTGTGTGACTTAAGTGTCATTACACTTTGGTAAAGCACGGTAAAGTGCGCGCTAATTGGCCTAATTAGTCCCATAGCAACAAACTCCACAGTCGTGCAAAATACTAACCATAGACCTTCATGAAATAACACAATACCTCCTCCACTTCCCCTATGTAAAAGAATGCTCTTCTCTGGGATACGGTTTTTCTGTTCTCCTCTGTAGCGTAAGTAAGATTTTCCTTATCCTAGTCTTACTAATACAAATCAGTTAAATATCCATCCATCCATTATTATCAATCCGCTTCTCCTGATGAGGGTTGCGGCTAAATTATATATAAATTGCATATAGAGATGTTGATTTATACCATTATTTATTCATTTCAGTGAATAAATAATCGTTATGACCAGCATTATTATCATAATAATAATACTACGAATAATGTAGCTTTTTTTCCCGCAGGATGTTTCAAGCTTCCACCCCTTCTGAAAGCACGCAACACCAGGTCCACTGGACGGATGAGGAAACTCGTTCCTCCTCCAAATTATTGCGGACCTGGGGGTTATGGATGAACTGGATCGACCTCTCCAAAGAAATGCCAACATTTTCATCAGTATTACCGGTGCTCTGGCTGAACTTGGAATAAATAGAATGCTCCTGCAGGTACGAGATAAATTCAAGAAACTGAAATATCTGTACCTGCAGGAGAGAAAATGCCTGCAGTGCTCCGGTCAAAGCTCGAGGTCCCAATTTTGGTTCTGGGAGGAAATGCACCGGTTAATGGGTGACCGGCCAGTGGCAGTGGCATCGGACCATTTCCTGGAATCCTCATCCTCCCAGACGTCCTGTGAAATACCAGCCCCATCAATACAATATGGTAATTGCGCCAGCCATCATTTACTTTTCTAAACTAAAATATGCTACCGCAGTAAAGTTAGCTTGATATTTGATATTCGACTCAAGCTAACCCGACATGAATGAAAATGGCTGTATCTCGCCAACCACAGAAGCTAGAGTGCTCAAACCAACTTTAACCGAGCTGTAGCGCAGCCGCTTTTTGAGCTCTGCGGAGCATCCCCAGGCACGCCCCCCAGCCAATCCAGATCTCCCGATCACTTTAGCTCAGGACGAGCCTGCCACTCAACTGGTTGCTTAGCAACGCGTCTCCAACTGCGCGTCGCAGCTGATTTTCTACAGGCACACACTTGCGCAGGAACCAGCGACCCGGTTCCCTGTCACAGAGACCAATTGTAAATTGTTTCACAGTCTCTGTTTTACATGTGAATCCTAAGAATAATTTCTGGAAAATAATAACATACCGCACATACACACACTTAGCCTCAGTCACGTGTAAAAGGGCTTTATCTCCCCAACCACAGTAGCTAGAGCATCCAAACCAACTTTAATGTGAAGAAGACCAATTATGAATTGTTTCACAAGCTCTCCTTTACATGTGAATCAAACAAATAAATTGTGAAAAACAATAACATACCGCATATATGCACACAGCCTACCTGACACGCGTAAAATGGCTTTATCTCCTTAACCACAGGAGCTACAGCGCTCAAACCAACTTTAATTTAAAGGATGCCAAATGTGAATTGTTTCCTCAGTCTGTGTTTTACCTGTGAAGCCTAAGAATAATTTGTGAATACAATAACATATTGCATATACACACCACCGTCCCAATTAAAAGTGCTTGATATCCCCAACCACAGCAGCTAGCATTTTCAAAACAACTTTAATTTAAAGAAGACCAGTTGTGAATTGTTTCACAACTTCTGTTTTACATGTGAATCCTAATAATAATTTGTGAAAAAACAAATGGTTGGGGACATGAAGCCATTTTACGCATGTCGGGGCTAAGTGTGTGCGCATATGCGATATGTTTTGTTTTTCACATATTATTCTTAGGATTCACATGTAAAACAAAAACTGTGAAGCAATTCACAACTGTTCTTCTTTAAATTAGAGTTGGTTTGAACGCTGTAGCTGCTGATCCAGGAGCATCGTCTGATGCGCCTGGAGTACAGAAGGATGTACCGTCTGATTGCACACACCGCTGCCAGGCAGGATCGACAATACAGCCAGCCACCTCTTGGAAAGGCTGGACCACGCTGATCAACAGCACCAAGAGGTGGTTGCATTGCACGCCGAATTTCTGCACACAATAACAAGAGAATTACAGGTGCCTACCCCAGCTCCCGCTGAGGTGGGCACCTGTTCTGCTGTGCGCAGTCCTGCCGAATCAGCGGTCCGAGAAGTATGTACAGAGCAATACCCACTCGCTTCTGCAGCGCACAGGTGTACGGACATGTATTGGTGACGGCTCCATGTCCACGCGTACAAGTTCCACCAGTTGGTCAAATGTAGCTCGAATGACCCAAAATGTTTCAATCCATTGTTCGTCAGAGAAGGACTCGTGAAGCACAACCTCCTCCCACCAAACAGAGGGACGATGATGTGTCCGCATTCGTCTTTCCTGCCGATACACAAATAGAGGTCTGTACATAGGAACAAAGTGGATTAGGGTGTCTGCTGGAAAGAAAGCTCTAGATGAGAAAGCAATAGATGCATGATTCCTTTCCTGCAAACCCATTACATGGGACTGAAGGAGCTCTTCCCATACAAGACTTAATCTAACCAGTGTTTGTCTGCATCTTATCCATCCATCCATTTTTGTCGCAACTACGTTGTAAGTAGGCCTATGATTTTGTATACCCTTATAACTAATTAGCAAATACACACAAATTATGTATTTATTATATTAACAGCGTTTGTGTAAGTTTCCACATTTTCTGCATAATTAATTTTAATATTTCAACAAAGTACCTGTGTTTGAAACCAACACATCATGAGTTGTTTTTTTACATATTTGTTCCACATTAACGCATATTTGTGATTATTGAACGCATAATCCTTTTGTTTAGCACATTAACAGTTACGCAGTTGGCTAAGACTAATATATATTGGTGTGTGAAAGGACATCAGTAGCCTAAGAAGCATAAGAAAAGCAGTAATGTGAATTGGTGAGTGCTGTCGGTTTTTGTACACATGATAATTCTACCATTTCTAGAACAACTAATTCTAAACAATAATAGTAATAACTATTATTATTTTCTTCTTCTTGGCAGCATGAACCGTTTTAACTGCAAGCCTTTTGCATTCTAGACAGATGGGGGGTAACCTTCTCTTCATCTCTGCCTAGTGCGTAAAGCCTCATGTAAACCCCTATGCATTATTTGAACGATATCCTTTATCACGCAGCATCTCTTTTCAGCGAGTTTGGTGATATTTCAATAAACCCTCCCATTATTTTATTATTAATGAGGTTGTTTGCATTTGGACGACTAAATTCTCTCTCTAAAATAAACTCTCATGTAAACGTGGAAGCAGAAAAAAAGCGCGAGAGATCTGTTGTCACGCTTTTCAGTTTTTGCTTGTAAACTGCCCCAGTGACTCAGCTCTAGTGCAGATAGTCATGGATTTCCATATGAATACACAGTGACTCAGCTCCAGTGCAGATAGTCATGGATTTCCATATGAATACACAGTGGTGGTGTTTACATGCACGTTTTAATTGCGCTACTATAGTGCATTCATGACGTGTCACGCGGAAATGACGCATGACTGTGCTCGTTCCAAAAGTGCACGGCAAAAAAAGTGTGTGACTTAAGTGTCATTACACTTTGGTAAAGCACGGTAAAGTGCGCGCTAATTGGCCTAATTAGTCCCATAGCAACAAACTCCACAGTCGTGCAAAATACTAACCATAGACCTTCATGAAATAACACAATACCTCCTCCACTTCCCCTATGTAAAAGAATGCTCTTCTCTGGGATACGGTTTTTCTGTTCTCCTCTGTAGCGTAAGTAAGATTTTCCTTATCCTAGTCTTACTAATACAAATCAGTTAAATATCCATCCATCCATTATTATCAATCCGCTTCTCCTGATGAGGGTTGCGGCTAAATTATATATAAATTGCATATAGAGATGTTGATTTATACCATTATTTATTCATTTCAGTGAATAAATAATCGTTATGACCAGCATTATTATCATAATAATAATACTACGAATAATGTAGCTTTTTTTCCCGCAGGATGTTTCAAGCTTCCACCCCTTCTGAAAGCACGCAACACCAGGTCCACTGGACGGATGAGGAAACTCGTTCCTCCTCCAAATTATTGCGGACCTGGGGGTTATGGATGAACTGGATCGACCTCTCCAAAGAAATGCCAACATTTTCATCAGTATTACCGGTGCTCTGGCTGAACTTGGAATAAATAGAATGCTCCTGCAGGTACGAGATAAATTCAAGAAACTGAAATATCTGTACCTGCAGGAGAGAAAACGCCTGCAGTGCTCCGGTCAAAGCTCGAGGTCCCAATTTCGGTTCTGGGAGGAAATGCACCGGTTAATGGGTGACCGGCCAGTGGCAGTGGCATCGGACCATTTCCTGGAATCCTCATCCTCCCAGACGTCCTGTGAAATACCAGCCCCATCAATACAATATGGTAATTGCGCCAGCCATCATTTACTTTTCTAAACTAAAATATGCTACCGCAGTAAAGTTAGCTTGATATTTGATATTCGACTCAAGCTAACCCGACATGAATGAAAATGGCTGTATCTCGCCAACCACAGAAGCTAGAGTGCTCAAACCAACTTTAACCGAGCTGTAGCGCAGCCGCTTTTTGAGCTCTGCGGAGCATCCCCAGGCACGCCCCCCAGCCAATCCAGATCTCCCGATCACTTTAGCTCAGGACGAGCCTGCCACTCAACTGGTTGCTTAGCAACGCGTCTCCAACTGCGCGTCGCAGCTGATTTTCTACAGGCACACACTTGCGCAGGAACCAGCGACCCGGTTCCCTGTCACAGAGACCAATTGTAAATTGTTTCACAGTCTCTGTTTTACATGTGAATCCTAAGAATAATTTCTGGAAAATAATAACATACCGCACATACACACACTTAGCCTCAGTCACGTGTAAAAGGGCTTTATCTCCCCAACCACAGTAGCTAGAGCGTCCAAACCAACTTTAATGTGAAGAAGACCAATTATGAATTGTTTCACAAGCTCTCCTTTACATGTGAATCAAACAAATAAATTGTGAAAAACAATAACATACCGCATATATGCACACAGCCTACCTGACACGCGTAAAATGGCTTTATCTCCTTAACCACAGGAGCTACAGCGCTCAAACCAACTTTAATTTAAAGGATGCCAAATGTGAATTGTTTCCTCAGTCTGTGTTTTACCTGTGAAGCCTAAGAATAATTTGTGAATACAATAACATATTGCATATACACACCACCGTCCCAATTAAAAGTGCTTGATATCCCCAACCACAGCAGCTAGCATTTTCAAAACAACTTTAATTTAAAGAAGACCAGTTGTGAATTGTTTCACAACTTCTGTTTTACATGTGAATCCTAATAATAATTTGTGAAAAAACAAATGGTTGGGGACATGAAGCCATTTTACGCATGTCGGGGCTAAGTGTGTGCGCATATGCGATATGTTTTGTTTTTCACATATTATTCTTAGGATTCACATGTAAAACAAAAACTGTGAAGCAATTCACAACTGTTCTTCTTTAAATTAGAGTTGGTTTGAACGCTGTAGCTGCTGATCCAGGAGCATCGTCTGATGCGCCTGGAGTACAGAAGGATGTACCGTCTGATTGCACACACCGCTGCCAGGCAGGATCGACAATACAGCCAGCCACCTCTTGGAAAGGCTGGACCACGCTGATCAACAGCACCAAGAGGTGGTTGCATTGCACGCCGAATTTCTGCACACAATAACAAGAGAATTACAGGTGCCTACCCCAGCTCCCGCTGAGGTGGGCACCTGTTCTGCTGTGCGCAGTCCTGCCGAATCAGCGGTCCGAGAAGTATGTACAGAGCAATACCCACTCGCTTCTGCAGCGCACAGGTGTACGGACATGTATTGGTGACGGCTCCATGTCCACGCGTACAAGTTCCACCAGTTGGTCAAATGTAGCTCGAATGACCCAAAATGTTTCAATCCATTGTTCGTCAGAGAAGGACTCGTGAAGCACAACCTCCTCCCACCAAACAGAGGGACGATGATGTGTCCGCATTCGTCTTTCCTGCCGATACACAAATAGAGGTCTGTACATAGGAACAAAGTGGATTAGGGTGTCTGCTGGAAAGAAAGCTCTAGATGAGAAAGCAATAGATGCATGATTCCTTTCCTGCAAACCCATTACATGGGACTGAAGGAGCTCTTCCCATACAAGACTTAATCTAACCAGTGTTTGTCTGCATCTTATCCATCCATCCATTTTTGTCGCAACTACGTTG
Source organism: Acipenser ruthenus (assembly GCF_902713425.1). Classification (NCBI taxonomy): domain Eukaryota; kingdom Metazoa; phylum Chordata; class Actinopteri; order Acipenseriformes; family Acipenseridae; genus Acipenser; species Acipenser ruthenus. The sequence continues at coordinate 14,470,206 of NC_081211.1, forward strand.
TAAGTAGGCCTATGATTTTGTATACCCTTATAACTAATTAGCAAATACACACAAATTATGTATTTATTATATTAACAGCGTTTGTGTAAGTTTCCACATTTTCTGCATAATTAATTTTAATATTTCAACAAAGTACCTGTGTTTGAAACCAACACATCATGAGTTGTTTTTTTACATATTTGTTCCACATTAACGCATATTTGTGATTATTGAACGCATAATCCTTTTGTTTAGCACATTAACAGTTACGCAGTTGGCTAAGACTAATATATATTGGTGTGTGAAAGGACATCAGTAGCCTAAGAAGCATAAGAAAAGCAGTAATGTGAATTGGTGAGTGCTGTCGGTTTTTGTACACATGATAATTCTACCATTTCTAGAACAACTAATTCTAAACAATAATAGTAATAACTATTATTATTTTCTTCTTCTTGGCAGCATGAACCGTTTTAACTGCAAGCCTTTTGCATTCTAGACAGATGGGGGGTAACCTTCTCTTCATCTCTGCCTAGTGCGTAAAGCCTCATGTAAACCCCTATGCATTATTTGAACGATATCCTTTATCACGCAGCATCTCTTTTCAGCGAGTTTGGTGATATTTCAATAAACCCTCCCATTATTTTATTATTAATGAGGTTGTTTGCATTTGGACGACTAAATTCTCTCTCTAAAATAAACTCTCATGTAAACGTGGAAGCAGAAAAAAAGCGCGAGAGATCTGTTGTCACGCTTTTCAGTTTTTGCTTGTAAACTGCCCCAGTGACTCAGCTCTAGTGCAGATAGTCATGGATTTCCATATGAATACACAGTGACTCAGCTCCAGTGCAGATAGTCATGGATTTCCATATGAATACACAGTGACTATATGTCTTCATGATACAGAAGGTGTCCCTATATTTATTGTACTGTATGAAGAGGGCTGCTGATTTTAAGGGTTAAACCCCAAAAGCCAGATTTCTACCCCCCTGACCCATAATCAGGAACCTTCTATTTGTTAATACATGATTTTCACCTGAACCTGTCCTTTTTAAAATACTGGCACAGTAGTGTGAAGCTTATTTTAATCTGACGTCTTCTATAGCGAATGCAGCATTACAGCGCCTCCTTATCTATTGAGTCAAAGAGTTAAAAATAGTGAAATAGGTTGCCACACAAAATATGAATAAATCATGTGTCTGCTTCTCTATTTGTGAACTTACTGTTTCTTATCACTTTGCTGTGCACTATATTTTAAAACTGTTTGGATTTAAAAACTATTTATGTTCTAAAATATGAGTTATTTGTTAATGGATTGCAACCACAACTGCACCTCCGTCCATCTTGTTAGTGGACTCCCGGTTTCTGAGGTGGGCTGTCATTTTACTTCTTGACTCGACTCTGTAGACTGTCTGGCTCCCCAGCTCTCCTGTCATGTTACTGCACTGATAATGAGGGCTGCTGGGAGCTGCTGCTTCACACAGCCTTGTGTGAGAGGGGCTGCTTCCTCACTATTCTATTCATCCCTTTATAAGGGTCATTCTAGTGAGGCTGGGAGTGGTAATGGAATCATTGCTTTGTGTTTGAATCAGGAAATCAGCAAGGGAACCAAATACAAATCAACAGCTCAGCATTTAGAGCAGTCACTTTTAATTTGGAGATGTGAACAACGTATCTATTTTGACTTGCTCTAGTCTTTGCTAACCTTTTCACAGGCTCTTTGGTGGTTGTAGTGGAGGGATTCCCCTGTACTGTCACCCTCTATAATCCCATGAACTCTTGATTTATTCAATTATTAGACAATGCCCTCTGTATGTGCAGCTCCAAGCACTCTAGTAGAACAGCCGATCCAATAGGGATCCATTTTTGTGCAGGTTTACTTCAGTACAAACTTGGTTCCTATTGCATTGGAAGTCTGTAAAGCAAAAATAAGTCATGGAAGCCATCAGAAATAGTTCAACTTTCAACTCAAAGTAGGCGTAGAAAGCATTATCTGATTCCACTAACATTTTGTACAAATAAACAGTTGGTTCCTTTTCATTTTCACTGGAAACTGTTCAGACAATCCTTGCGAGCCTTGGTGTTGATGTCATGACAATGAAGCCTGAGGAAGGTTATGGCTGAGGAATTCAAGTTTCTAAAAGTCTGCCCAGAACCGGGTACCCAGTCTGACAAATAACCAGGTACCTGTCTTGCATGAAATGAATCATTAATATCATTCATAAATACTGTATATAGTACACATACCTTCACTCTCTTCAGATCTGTAGAAGCGTGCAGCCTCTTTCAGTACTTAAAAATATGAGATAACAAAGAAAAAATCTTGGTTGATTAAAGTTAATTGCATGCAAAATTGTGCTCCATACAGTGGGATTAACTGCACAATAACGGCATTATTATCATACGTTTTCTGTACATTCTCAAATTAATAATTAATAACTGGGATGGTAAAAGAGACTTGGGTCAGATACTTTAAACTGAAGAATTGGGGCAGATTTTGCTACACATGGGAGAACATTATTATAGTCTCCTGCAAATGGGAGAACATTATAATAGTCTCCTGCACATGAGAGAACATTATTATAGTCTCCTGCACATGGGAGAACATTATTATAGTCTCCCGCACATGTGAGAACATTATTATAGTCTCCTGCACATGAGACAACATTACTATAGTCTCCTGCACACAGAAGATCATTATTATAGTCTCCTGCACATGAGATAACATTATTATAGTATTCTGCACACAGGAGAACATTATTATAGTCTCCTGCACATGGGAGAACATTATTATAGTCTCCTCCACATGGGAGAACATTATTAAGGTCTCCTGCACATGGGAGGACATTATTATAGTCTCCTGCACATGGGAGAACATTATAATAGTCTCCTGCACACGGGAGAACATTATTATAGTCTCCTGCACCCAGGAGAACATTATTATAGTCTCCTGCACATGGGAGAACATTATTAAAGTCTCCTACACATGGGAGAACATTATTATAGTCTCCTCCACATGGGAGAACATTATTATAGTCTCCTGCACATGGGAGAACATTATTATAGTTTCCTGCACAGGGGAGAACATTATTATAGTCTCCTGCACATGGGAGAACATTATCATAGTCTCCTGCACATGGGAGAACATTATTATAGTCTCCTGCACACAGGAGAACATTATAATAGTCTCCTGCATATGGGAGCATGTTATTATAGTATTCTGCACACAGGAGAACATTATTAGAGTCTCCTGCACATGGGAGAACATTATTATAATCTCCTGCACATGGGAGAACATTATTATAGTATCCTGCACATGGGAGCATGTTATTATAGTCTCCTGCACATGGGAGAAGATTATTATAGTCTCCTGCACATGGGAGAACATTATTTTAGTCTCCTGCACATGGGAGAACAATATTATAGTCTGCTGCACATGGGAGAACATTATTATAGTCTCCCGCACATGTGAGAACATTATTATAGTCTCCTGCACATGAGACAACATTACTATAGTCTCCTGCACACAGAAGATCATTATTATAGTCTCCTGCACATGAGAGAACATTATTATAGTATTCTGCACACAGGAGAACATCATTATAGTCTCCTGCACATGGGAGAACATTATTATAGTCTCCTGCACATGGGAGAACATCATTGTAGTCTCCTGCACATAAGAGAATATTATTATAGTCTCCTGCACATGGGAGAACATTATTATAGTCTCCTGCACATGGGAGAACATTATTAATGTCTCCTACACATGGGAGAACATTATTATAGTCTCCTGCACATGGGAGAACATTATTATAGTCTCCTGCACATGGGAGAACATTATTAAGGTCTACTGCACATGGGAGGACATTATTATAGTCTCCTGCACATGGGAGAACATTATAATAGTCTCCTGCACACGGGAGAACATTATTATAGTCTCCTGCACCCAGGAGAACATTATTATAGTCTCCTGCACATGGGAGAACATTATTAAAGTCTCCTACACATGGGAGAACATTATTATAATCTCCTGCACATGGGAGAACATTATTATAGTCTCCTGCACATGGGAGAACATTATTAAGGTCTCCTGCACATGGGAGGACATTATTATAGTCTCCTGCACATGGGAGAACATTATTATAGTCTCCTGCACATGGGAGAACATTATTAAAGTCTCCTACACATGGGAGAACATTATTATAGTCTCCTGCACATGGGAGAACATTATTAAAGTCTCCTACACATGGGAGAACATTATTATAGTCTCCTGCACCCAGGAGAACATTATTATAGTCTCCTGCACATGGGAGAACATTATTAAAGTCTCCTACACATGGGAGAACATTATTATAATCTCCTGCACATGAGAGAACATTATTATAGTATTCTGCACACAGGAGAACATTATTATAGTCTCCTGCACATGGGAGAACATTATTATAGTCTCCTGCACATGGGAGAACATCATTATAGTCTCCTGCACATAAGAGAATATTATTATAGTCTCCTGCACATGGGAGAACATTATTATAGTCTCCTGCACATGGGAGAACATTATTAAAGTGTCCTACACATGGGAGAACATTATTATAGTCTCCTGCACATGGGAGAACATTATTAAGGTCTCCTGCACATGGGAGGACATTATTATAGTATCCTGCACATGGGAGAACATTATAATAGTCTCCTGCACACGGGAGAACATTATTATAGTCTCCTGCACCCAGGAGAACATTATTATAGTCTCCTGCACATGGGAGAACATTATTATAGTCTCCTGCACATGGGAGAACATTATTATAGTCTCCTCCACATGGGAGAACATTATTATAGTCTCCTGCACATGGGGGAACATTATTATAGTATCCTGCACATGGGAGCATGTTATTATAGTCTCCTGCACATGGGAGAAGATTATTATAGTCTCCTGCACATGGGAGAACATTATTTTAGTCTCCTGCACATGGGAGAACAATATTATAGTCTGCTGCACATGGGAGAACATTATTATAGTCTCCCGCACATGTGAGAACATTATTATAGTCTCCTGCACATGAGGCAACATTACTATAGTCTCCTGCACACAGAAGATCATTATTATAGTCTCCTGCACATGAGAGAACATTATTATAGTATTCTGCACACAGGAGAACATTATTATAGTCTCCTGCACATGGGAGAATATTATTATAGTCTCCTGCACATGGGAGAACATCATTATAGTCTCCTGCACATAAGAGAATATTATTATAGTCTCCTGCACATGGGAGAACATTATTATAGTCTCCTGCACATGGGAGAACATTATTATAGTCTCCTGCACATGGGAGAACATTATTATAGTCTCCTGCACATGGGAGAACATTATTAAGGTCTCCTGCACATGGGAGGACATTATTATAGTCTCCTGCACATGGGAGAACATTATAATAGTCTCCTGCACACGGGAGAACATTATTATAGTCTCCTGCACCCAGGAGAACATTATTATAGTCTCCTGCACATGGGAGAACATTATTAAAGTCTCCTACACATGGGAGAACATTATTATAGTCTCCTGCACATGGGAGAACATTATTAAAGTCTCCTACACATGGGAGAACATTATTATAGTCTCCTGCACATGGGAGAACATTATTATAGTCTCCTGCACATGGGAGAACATTATTAAGGTCTCCTACACATGGGAGGACATTATTATAGTCTCCTGCACATGGGAGAACATTATAATAGTATCCTGCACACGGGAGAACATTATTATAGTCTCCTGCACCCAGGAGAACATTATTATAGTCTCCTGCACACGGGAGAACGTTATTATAGTCTCCTGCACACCGGAGAACATTATTATAGTTTCCTGCACAGGGGAGAACATTATTATAGTCTCCTGCACATGGGAGAACATTATTATACTCTCCTGCACATGGGAGAACATTATTATAGTCTCCTGCACACAGGAGAACATTATAATAGTCTCCTGCATATGGGAGCATGTTATTATAGTATTCTGCACACAGGAGAACATTATTAGAGTCTCCTGCACATGGGAGAACATTATTATAATCTCCTGCACATGGGAGAACATTATTATAGTATCCTGCACATGGGAGCATGTTATTATAGTCTCCTGCACATGGGAGAAGATTATTATAGTCTCCTGCACATGGGAGAACATTATTTTAGTCTCCTGCACATGGGAGAACAATATTATAGTCTGCTGCACACGGGAGAACATTATTATAGTCTCCTGCACACAGGAGAACATTATTATAGTCTCCTGAACATGAGAGAACATTATTATAGTCTCCTGCACACGGGAGCATGTTATTATATTCTCCTGCCCATGGGAGAACATTATGATAGTCTCCTGCACACTGGAGAACATTACTATAGTCTCCTGCACATGGGAGCATGTTATTATAGTCTCCTGCACATGGGAGAACATTATTATAGTCTCCTGCACATGGGAGCATGTTATTATAGTATTCTGCACACAGGAGAACATTATTAGAGTCTCCTGCACATGGGAGAACATTATTATAGTCTAATGCACATGGGAGAACATTATTATAGTCTCCTGCACATGGGAGCATGTTATTATAGTCTCCTGCACATGCGAGAACATTATGATAGTATCCTGCACACAGGAGAACATTATTATAGTCTCCTGCATATGGGAGCATGGTATTATAGTATTCTGCACACAGGAGAACATTATTATAGTCTTCTGCACATGGGAGAACATTATTATAGTCTCCTGCACACGGGAGAACATTATTATAGTCTCCTGCACACAGGAGAACATTGTTATAGTCTCCTGCACATGGGAGCATGTTATTATAATCTCCTTCACATGGGAGCATATTATTATAGTCTCCTGCACAGAGGAGAACATTATTATAGTCTCCTGCACATGGGAGAACATTATTATAATCTCCTTCACATGGGAGCATGTTTTTATAGTATTCTGCACACAGGAGAACTTTATTATAATCTGCTGCACATGGGAGAACATTATTATAGTCTCCTGCACACGGGAGAACATTATTATAGTCTCCTGCACACAGGAGAACATTGTTATAGTCTCCTGCACATGGGAGCATGTTATTATAATCTCCTTCACATGGGAGCATATTATTATAGTGTCCTGCACAGAGGAGAACATTATTATAGTCTCCTGCACATGGGAGAACATTATTATAATCTCCTTCACATGGGAGCATGTTATTATAGTATTCTGCACACAGGAGAACTTTATTATAATCTCCTGCACATGGGAGAACATTATAATAGTCTCCTGCACACGGGAGAACATTATTATAGTCTCCTGCACACAGGAGAACATTGTTATAGTCTCCTGCACATGGGAGCTTGTTATTATAATCTCCTTCACATGGGAGCATATTATTATAGTCTCCTGCACAGAGGAGAACATTATTATAGTCTCCTGCACATGGGAGAACATTATTATAGTCTCCTGCAAATGAGAGAACATTATTATAGTCTCCTGCACACATGAGAACATTATTATAGTCTCCTGCACATGGGAGCATGTTAGTATAGTATTCTGCAAACAGGAGAACATTATTATAGTCTCCTGCACATGGGAGAACATTATTATAGTCTCCTGCACACAGGAGAACGTTATTATAGTCTCCTGCACACGGGAGAACATTATTATAGTCTCCTGCACATGGGAGAGCATTATTATAGTATCCTGCACATGGGAGAACATTATCATAGTCTCCTGCACATGGGAGAACATTAGTATAGTTTCTAGCACATGGGAGAACATTATTATACTCTCCTGCACAAGGGAGAACATTATTATAGTCTCCTGCACAAAGGAGAACATTATTATAGTCTCCTGCACATGGGAGCATGTTATTATAGTATTCTGCACACAGGAGAACATTATTATAGTCTCCTGCACATGGGAGAACATTATTATTGTCTCCTGCACATGGGAGAACATTATCATAGTCTCCTGCACATGGGAGCATGTTATTATTGTCTCCTGCACATGGGAGAACATTATGATAGTCTCCTGCACACTGGAGAACATTACTATAGTCTCCTGCACATGGGAGCATGTTATTATAGTCTCCTGCACATGGGAGAACATTATTATAGTCTCCTGCACAATGTAAAACATTATTATAGTCTCCTGCACACGGGAGAACATTATTATACTCTCCTGCACATGAGAGAACATTATTATAGTCTACTGCACATGGGAGCATGGTATTATAATCTCCTGCACATGGGAGAACATTATTATAGTCTCCTGCACATGGGAGAACATTATTATAGTTTCCTGCACATGGGAGAACATTATTATATTCTCCTGCACATGGGGGAACATTATTATAGTCTCCTGCACATGGGAGAACATTATTATAGTCTCCTGCATACCGGAGAACATTATTATAGTTTCCTGCACATGGGAGCATGTTATTATAGTATTCTGCACACAGGAAAACATTATTAGAGTCTCCTGCACATGGGAGAACATTATTATAGTCTCCTGCACATGGGAGAACATTATTATAGTCTCCTGCACATGGGAGCATATTATTATAGTCTGATGCACATGGGAGAACATTATTATAGTCTCCTGCACACAGGAGAACATTATTATAGTCTCCTGCACATGGGAGCATGTTATTATAGTATTCTGCACACAGGAGAACATTATTATAGTCTCCTGCACATGGGAGAACATTATAATAGTCTCCTGCACACGGGAGAACAATATTATAGTCTCCTGCACACAGGAGAATGTTATTATAGTCTCCTGCACACGGGAGAACATTATTATAGTTTCCTGCAAACGGGAGAACATTATTATAGTCTCCTGCACACGGGAGAACATTATTATAGTCTACTGCACATGGGAGAACATTATTATAGTCTCCTGCACATGGGAGAACATTATTATAGTCTCCTGCACATGGGAGCATGTTATTATACTATTCTGCACACAGGAGAACATTATTAGAGTCTCCTGCACATGGGAGAACATTATTATAGTCTAATGCACATGGGAGAACATTATTATAGTCTCCTGCACATGGGAGCATGTTATTATAGTCTCCTGCACATGCGAGAACATTATGATAGTATCCTGCACACAGGAGAACATTATTATAGTCTCCTGCACATGGGAGCATGGTATTATAGTATTCTGCACACAGGAGAACATTATTATAGTCTCCTGCACATGGGAGAACATTATTATAGTCTCCTGCACATGGGAGAACATTATCATGCTCTCCTGCACACAGGAGAACATTATTATAGTCTCCTGCACATGGGAGCATGTTATTATAGTATTCTGCACACAGGAGAACATTATTATAGTCTTCTGCACATGGGAGAACATTATTATAGTCTCCTGCACATGGGAGAACATTATTATAGTCTCCTGCACACGGGAGAACGTTATTATAGTATTCTGCACACAGGAGAACATTATTATAGTCTTCTGCACATGGGAGAACATTATTATAGTCTCCTGCACATGGGAGAACATTATTATAGTCTCCTGCACACAGGAAAATATTATTATAGTCTTCTGCACATGGGAGCACGTTATTATAATCTCCTTCACATGGGAACATGTTATTATAGTATTCTGCACACAGGAGAACTTTATTATAATCTCCTGCACATGGGAGCACATTATTATAGTCTAATGCACACAGGAGAACATTATTATAGTCTCCTGCACACAGGAGAACATTGTTATAGTCTCCTGCACATGGGAGCATGTTATTATAATCTCCTTCACATGGGAGCATATTATTATAGTCTCCTGCACAGAGGAGAACATTATTATAGTCTCCTGCACATGGGAGAACATTATTATAGTCTCCTGCACATGGGAGCATATTATTATAGTCTCCTGCACACAGGAGAACATTATTATAGTCTTCTGCACATGGGAGCATGTTATTATAGTATTCTGCACACAGGAGAACATTATTATAGTCTCCTGCACATGGGAGAACATTATTATTGTCTCCTGCACATGGGAGAACATTATCATAGTCTCCTGCACATGGGAGCATGTTATTATTGTCTCCTGCACATGGGAGAACATTATGATAGTCTCCTGCACACTGGAGAACATTACTATAGTCTCCTGCACATGGGAGCATGTTATTATAGTCTCCTGCACATGGGAGAACATTATTATAGTCTCCTGCACAATGTAAAACATTATTATAGTCTCCTGCACACGGGAGAACATTATTATACTCTCCTGCACATGAGAGAACATTATTATAGTCTACTGCACATGGGAGCATGTTATTATAATCTCCTGCACATGGGAGAACATTATTATAGTCTCCTGCACATGGGAGAACATTATTATAGTTTCCTGCACATGGGAGAACATTATTATATTCTCCTGCACATGGGAGAACATTATTATAGTCTCCTGCACATGGGAGAACATTATTATAGTCTCCTGCATACCGGAGAACATTATTATAGTTTCCTGCACATGGGAGCATGTTATTATAGTATTCTGCACACAGGAAAACATTATTAGAGTCTCCTGCACATGGGAGAACATTATTATAGTCTCCTGCACATGGGAGCATATTATTATAGTCTCCTGCACACAGGAGAACATTATTATAGTCTTCTGCACATGGGAGCATGTTATTATAATCTCCTTCACATGGGAGCATGTTATTATAGTATTCTGCACACAGGAGAACATTATTATAGTCTCCTGCACACGGGAGAACGTTATTATAGTATTCTGCACACAGGAGAACATTATTATAGTCTTCTGCACATGGGAGAACATTATTATAGTCTCCTGCACATGGGAGAACATTATTATAGTCTCCTGCACACAGGAGAACATTATTATAGTCTTCTGCACATGGGAGCACGTTATTATAATCTCCTTCACATGGGAACATGTTATTATAGTATTCTGCACACAGGAGAACTTTATTATAATCTCCTGCACATGGGAGCACATTATTATAGTCTAATGCACACAGGAGAACATTATTATAGTCTCCTGCACACAGGAGAACATTGTTATAGTCTCCTGCACATGGGAGAACATTAGTATAGTTTCTAGCACATGGGAGAACATTATTATAATCTCCAGCACATGGGAGAACATTATTATAGTCTCCTGCACAAAGGAGAACATTATTATAGTCTCCTGCACATGGGAGAACATTATTATTGTCTCCTGCACATGGGAGAACATTATTATAGTCTCCTGCACATGGGAGCATGTTATTATAGTCTTCTGCACATGGGAGAACATTATGATAGTCTCCTGCACACAGGAGAACATTATTATAGTTTCCTGCACATGGGAGCATGTTATTATAATCTCCTTCACATGGGAGCATATTATTATAGTCTCCTGCACAGAGGAGAACATTATTATAGTCTCCTGCACATGGGAGAACATTATTATAGTCTCCTGCAAATGAGAGAACATTATTATAGTCTCCTGCACACATGAGAACATTAGTATAGTCTCCTGCACATGGGCGCATGTTAGTATAGTATTCTGCAAACAGGAGAACATTATTATAGTCTCCTGCACATGGGAGAATATTATTATAGTCTCCTGCACACAGTAGAACATTATTATAGTCTCCTGCACATGGGATAACATTATTATAGTCTCCTTCACATGGGAGAACATTATTATAGTCTCCTGCACATGGGAGAACATTATGATAGTCTCCTGCACACAGGAGAACATTATTATAGTCTCCTGCACATGGGAGCATGTTATTATAGTATTCTGCACACAGGAGAACATTATTATAGTCTCCTGCACATGGGAGCATGTTACTATAATCTCCTGCACATGGGAGCATGTTATTATAATCTCCTGCACATTGGAGAATATTATTATAGTCTCCTACACATGGGAGAACATTATTATAGTTTCCTGCACACGGGAGAACATTATTATACTCTCCTGCACATGAGAGAACATTATTATAGTCTCCTGCACACAGGAGAACATTATTATAGTCTCCTGCACACGGAGAACGTTATTATAGTCTCCTGCACACATGAGAACATTATTATAGTCTCCTGCACATGGGAGAACATTATTATAGTCTCCTGCACATGGGAGAACATTATGATAGTCTCCTGCACATGGGAGAACATTATCATACTCTCCTGCACACAGGAGAACATTATTATAGTCTCCTGCACATGGGAGCATGTTATTATAGTATTCTGCACACAGGAGAACATTGTTATAGTCTTCTGCACATGGGAGAACATTATTATAGTCTCCTGCACATGGGAGAACATTATTATAGTCTCCTGCACAGAGGAGAACATTATTATAGTCTCCTGCACATGGGAGCATGTTATTATAATCTCCTGCACATGAGAGAACATTATTATAGTCTCCTGCACATGGGAGAACATTATTAAAGTCTCCTACACATGGGAGAACATTATTATAGTCTCCTGCACATGGGAGAACATTATTATAGTCTCCTGCACATGGGAGAACATTATTAAGGTCTCCTGCACATGGGAGGACATTATTATAGTCTCCTGCACATGGGAGAACATTATAATAGTATCCTGCACACGGGAGAACATTATTATAGTCTCCTGCACCCAGGAGAACATTATTATAGTCTCCTGCACACGGGAGAACGTTATTATAGTCTCCTGCACACGGGAGAACATTATTATAGTTTCCTGCACAGGGGAGAACATTATTATAATCTCCTGCACATTGGAGAACATTATTATACTCTCCTGCACATGGGAGAACATTATTATAGTCTCCTGCACACAGGAGAACATTATAATAGTCTCCTGCATATGGGAGCATGTTATTATAGTATTCTGCACACAGGAGAACATTATTAGAGTCTCCTGCACATGGGAGAACTTTATTATAATCTCCTGCACATGGGAGAACATTATTATAGTATCCTGCACATGGGAGCATGTTATTATAGTCTCCTGCACATGGGAGAAGATTATTATAGTCTCCTGCACATGGGAGAACATTATTTTAGTCTCCTGCACATGGGAGAACAATATTATAGTCTGCTGCACACGGGAGAACATTATTATAGTCTCCTGCACACAGGAGAACATTATTATAGTCTCCTGAACATGAGAGAACATTATTATAGTCTCCTGCACACGGGAGCATGTTATTATAGTCTCCTGCACATGGGAGAACATTATGATAGTCTCCTGCACACTGGAGAACATTACTATAGTCTCCTGCACATGGGAGCATGTTATTATAGTCTCCTGCACATGGGAGAACATTATTATAGTCTCCTGCACATGGGAGAACATTATTATAGTCTCCTGCACATGGGAGCATGTTATTATAGTATTCTGCACACAGGAGAACATTATTAGAGTCTCCTGCACATGGGAGAACATTATTATAGTCTAATGCACATGGGAGAACATTATTATAGTCTCCTGCACATGGGAGCATGTTATTATAGTCTCCTGCACATGCGAGAACATTATGATAGTATCCTGCACACAGGAGAACATTATTATAGTCTCCTGCATATGGGAGCATGGTATTATAGTATTCTGCACACAGGAGAACATTATTATAGTCTCCTGCACATGGGAGAACATTATTATAGTCTCCTGCACATGGTAGAACATTATCATACTCTCCTGCACACAGGAGAACATTATTATAGTCTCCTGCACATGGGAGCATGTTATTATAGTATTCTGCACACAGCAGAACATTATTATAGTCTTCTGCACATGGGAGAACATTATTATAGTCTCCTGCACACAGGAGAACATTGTTATAGTCTCCTGCACATGGGAGCATGTTATTATAATCTCCTTCACATGGGAGCATATTATTATAGTCTCCTGCACAGAGGAGAACATTATTATAGTCTCCTGCACATGGGAGAACATTATTATAATCTCCTTCACATGGGAGCATGTTTTTATAGTATTCTGCACACAGGAGAACTTTATTATAATCTCCTGCACATGGGAGAACATTATTATAGTCTCCTGCACACGGGAGAACATTATTATAGTCTCCTGCACACAGGAGAACATTGTTATAGTCTCCTGCACATGGGAGCTTGTTATTATAATCTCCTTCACATGGGAGCATATTATTATAGTCTCCTGCACAGAGGAGAACATTATTATAGTCTCCTGCACATGGGAGAACATTATTATAGTCTCCTGCAAATGAGAGAACATTATTATAGTCTCCTGCACACATGAGAACATTATTATAGTCTCCTGCACATGGGAGCATGTTAGTATAGTATTCTGCAAACAGGAGAACATTATTATAGTCTCCTGCACAGAGGAGAACATTATTATAGTCTCCTGCACATGGGAGAACATTATTATAGTCTCCTGCACATGGGAGCATATTATTATAGTCTCCTGCACACAGGAGAACATTATTATAGTCTTCTGCACATGGGAGCATGTTATTATAATCTCCTTCACATGGGAGCATGTTATTATAGTATTCTGCACACAGGAGAACATTATTATAATCTCCTGCACATGGGAGAACGTTATTATAGTCTCCTGCACATGGGAGAACATTATTATAGTCTCCTGCACACAGGAGAACATTATTATAGTCTTCTGCACATGGGAGCACGTTATTATAATCTCCTTCACATGGGAGCATGTTATTATAGTATTCTGCACACAGGAGAACTTTATTATAATCTCCTGCACATGGGAGAACATTATTATAGTCTCCTGCAAATGAGGGAACATTATTATAGTCTCCTGCACACATGAGAACATTATTATAGTCTCCTGCACATGGGAGCATGTTATTATAGTATTCTGCACACAGGAGAACTTTATTATAATCTCCTGCACATGGGAGAACATTATTATAGTCTCCTGCACACGGGAGAACATTATTATAGTCTCCTGCACACAGGAGAACATTATTATAGTCTCCTGCACATGGGAGCATATTATTATAGTCTCCTGCACACAGGAGAACATTATTATAGTCTTCTGGACATGGGAGCATGTTATTATAATCTCCTTCACATGGGAGCATGTTATTATAGTATTCTGCACACAGGAGAACATTATTATAATCTCCTGCACATGGGAGAACGTTATTATAGTCTCCTGCACATGGGAGAACATTATTATAGTCTCCTGCACACAGGAGAACATTATTATAGTCTTCTGCACATGGGAGCACGTTATTATAATCTCCTTCACATGGGAGCATGTTATTATAGTATTCTGCACACAGGAGAACTTTATTATAATCTCCTGCACATGGGAGAACATTATTATAGTCTCCTGCAAATGAGGGAACATTATTATAGTCTCCTGCACACATGAGAACATTATTATAGTCTCCTGCACATGGGAGCATGTTAGTATAGTATTCTGCAAACAGGAGAACATTATTATAGTCTCCTCCACATGGGAGAACATTATTATAGTCTCCTGCACACAGGAGAACGTTATTATAGTCTCCTGCACACGGGAGAACATTATTATAGTCTCCTGCACATGGGAGAACATTATTATAGTCTCCTGCACATCGGAGAACATTATCATAGTCTCCTGCACATGGGAGAACATTAGTATAGTTTCTAGCACATGGGAGAACATTATTATAATCTCCAGCACATGGGAGAACATTATTATAGTCTCCTGCACAAAGGAGAACATTATTATAGTCTCCTGCACATGGGAGAACATTATTATTGTCTCCTGCACATGGGAGAACATTATTATAGTCTCCTGCACATGGGAGCATGTTATTATAGTCTTCTGCACATGGGAGAACATTATGATAGTCTCCTGCACACAGGAGAACATTATTATAGTTTCCTGCACATGGGAGCATGTTATTATAGTCTAATGCACATGGGAGAACATTATTATAGTCTCCTGCACATGGGAGCATGTTATTATAGTCTCCTGCACATGGGAGAACATTATTATAGACTCCTGCACACAGGAGAACATTATTATAGTCTTCTGCACATGGGAGCACGTTATTATAATCTCCTTCACATGGGAGCATGTTATTATAGTATTCTGCACACAGGAGAACTTTATTATAATCTCCTGCACATGGGAGAACATTATTATAGTCTCCTGCAAATGAGGGAACATTATTATAGTCTCCTGCACACATGAGAACATTATTATAGTCTCCTGCACATGGGAGCATGTTATTATAGTATTCTGCACACAGGAGAACTTTATTATAATCTCCTGCACATGGGAGAACATTATTATAGTCTCCTGCACACGGGAGAACATTATTATAGTCTCCTGCACACAGGAGAACATTATTATAGTCTCCTGCACATGGGAGCATATTATTATAGTCTCCTGCACACAGGAGAACATTATTATAGTCTTCTGCACATGGGAGCATGTTATTATAATCTCCTTCACATGGGAGCATGTTATTATAGTATTCTGCACACAGGAGAACATTATTATAATCTCCTGCACATGGGAGAACGTTATTATAGTCTCCTGCACATGGGAGAACATTATTATAGTCTCCTGCACACAGGAGAACATTATTATAGTCTTCTGCACATGGGAGCACGTTATTATAATCTCCTTCACATGGGAGCATGTTATTATAGTATTCTGCACACAGGAGAACTTTATTATAATCTCCTGCACATGGGAGAACATTATTATAGTCTCCTGCAAATGAGGGAACATTATTATAGTCTCCTGCACACATGAGAACATTATTATAGTCTCCTGCACATGGGAGCATGTTAGTATAGTATTCTGCAAACAGGAGAACATTATTATAGTCTCCTCCACATGGGAGAACATTATTATAGTCTCCTGCACACAGGAGAACGTTATTATAGTCTCCTGCACACAGGAGAACATTATTATAGTCTCCTGCACATGGGAGAACATTATTATAGTCTCCTGCACATCGGAGAACATTATCATAGTCTCCTGCACATGGGAGAACATTAGTATAGTTTCTAGCACATGGGAGAACATTATTATAATCTCCAGCACATGGGAGAACATTATTATAGTCTCCTGCACAAAGGAGAACATTATTATAGTCTCCTGCACATGGGAGAACATTATTATTGTCTCCTGCACATGGGAGAACATTATTATAGTCTCCTGCACATGGGAGCATGTTATTATAGTCTTCTGCACATAGGAGAACATTATTATAGTCTCCTGCACATGGGCGCATGTTAGTATAGTATTCTGCAAACAGGAGAACATTATTATAGTCTCCTGCACATGGGAGAATATTATTATAGTCTCCTGCACACAGTAGAACATTATTATAGTCTCCTGCACATGGGATAACATTATTATAGTCTCCTGCACATGGGAGAACATTATTATAGTCTCCTGCACATGGGAGAACATTATGATAGTCTCCTGCACACAGGAGAACATTATTATAGTCTCCTGCACATGGGAGCATGTTATTATAGTATTCTGCACACAGGAGAACATTATTATAGTCTCCTGCACATCGGAGAACATGATTATAGTCTCCTGCACACGGGAGAACATTATTATAGTCTCCTGCCCACAGGAGAACATTATTATAGTCTCCTGCACATGGGAGGATGTTATTATAATCTCCTGCACATGAGAGAACATTATTATAGTCTCCTGCACACGGGAGAAAATTATTATAATCTCCTGCAGAAAGGAGAACATTATTATAGTCTCCTGCACATGGGAGCATGTTACTATAATCTCCTGCACATGGGAGCATGTTATTATAATCTCCTGCACATTGGAGAATATTATTATAGTCTCCTACACATGGGAGAACATTATTATAGTTTCCTGCACACGGGAGAACATTATTATACTCTCCTGCACATGAGAGAACATTATTATAGTCTCCTGCACATGGGAGAACATTATTTTAGTCTCCTGCACACGGGAGAACATTATTATAGTCTCCTGCACACAGGAGAACATTATTATAGTCTCCTGCACACGGAGAACGTTATTATAGTCTCCTGCACACATGAGAACATTATTATAGTCTCCTGCACATGGGAGAACATTATTATAGTCTCCTGCACATGGGAGAACATTATGATAGTCTCCTGCACATGGGAGAACATTATCATACTCTCCTGCACACAGGAGAACATTATTATAGTCTCCTGCACATGGGAGCATGTTATTATAGTATTCTGCACACAGGAGAACATTGTTATACTCTTCTGCACATGGGAGAACATTATTATAGTCTCCTGCACATGGGAGAACATTATTATAGTCTCCTGCACAGAGGAGAACATTATTATAGTCTCCTGCACATGGGAGCATGTTATTATAATCTCCTGCACATGAGAGAACATTATTATAGTCTCCTGCAAACGGGAGAACATTATTATAGTCTCCTGCACACAGGAGAACATTATTATAGTCTTCTGCACATGGGAGAATGTTATTATAATCTCCTTCACATGGGAGCATGTTATTATAGTATTCTGCACACAGGAGAACATTTTATATATTCTCCTGCACATGGGAGAACGTTATTATAGTCTCCTGCACATGGGAGAACATTATTATATTCTCCTGCACACAGGAGAACATTATTATAGTCTCCTGCACATGGGAGCACGTTATTATAATCTCCTTCATATGGGAGCATGTTATTATAGTATTCTGCACACAGGAGAACTTTATTATAATCTCCTCCACATGGGAGAACATTAGTATAGTTTCTAGCACATGGGAGAAAATTATTATAATCTCCAGCACATGGGAGAACATTATTATAGTCTCCTGCACAAAGGAGAACATTATTATAGTCTCCAGCACATGGGAGAACATTATTATTGTCTCCTGCACATGGGAGAACATTATTATAGTCTCCTGCACATGGGAGCATGTTATTATAGTCTTCTGCACATAGGAGAACATTATTATAGTCTCCTGCACATGGGCGCATGTTAGTATAGTATTCTGCAAACAGGAGAACATTATTATAGTCTCCTGCACATGGGAGAATATTATTATAGTCTCCTGCACACAGTAGAACATTATTATAGTCTCCTGCACATGGGATAACATTATTATAGTCTCCTGCACATGGGAGAACATTATTATAGTCTCCTGCACATGGGAGAACATTATGATAGTCTCCTGCACACAGGAGAACATTATTATAGTCTCCTGCACATGGGAGCATGTTATTATAGTATTCTGCACACAGGAGAACATTATTATAGTCTCCTGCACATCGGAGAACATGATTATAGTCTCCTGCACACGGGAGAACATTATTTTAGTCTCCTGCCCACAGGAGAACATTATTATAGTCTCCTGCACATGGGAGGATGTTATTATAATCTCCTGCACATGAGAGAACATTATTATAGTCTCCTGCACACGGGAGAAAATTATTATAATCTCCTGCAGAAAGGAGAACATTATTATAGTCTCCTGCACATGGGAGCATGTTACTATAATCTCCTGCACATGGGAGCATGTTATTATAATCTCCTGCACATTGGAGAATATTATTATAGTCTCCTACACATGGGAGAACATTATTATAGTTTCCTGCACACGGGAGAACATTATTATACTCTCCTGCACATGAGAGAACATTATTATAGTCTCCTGCACATGGGAGAACATTATTTTAGTCTCCTGCACACGGGAGAACATTATTATAGTCTCCTGCACACAGGAGAACATTATTATAGTCTCCTGCACACGGAGAACGTTATTATAGTCTCCTGCACACATGAGAACATTATTATAGTCTCCTGCACATGGGAGAACATGATTATAGTCTCCTGCACACGGGAGAACATTATTATAGTCTCCTGCCCACAGGAGAACATTATTATAGTCTCCTGCACATGGGAGGATGTTATTATAATCTCCTGCACATGAGAGAACATTATTATAGTCTCCTGCACACGGGAGAAAATTATTATAATCTCCTGCAGAAAGGAGAACATTATTATAGTCTCCTGCACATGGGAGCATGTTACTATAATCTCCTGCACATGGGAGCATGTTATTATAATCTCCTGCACATTGGAGAATATTATTATAGTCTCCTACACATGGGAGAACATTATTATAGTTTCCTGCACACGGGAGAACATTATTATACTCTCCTGCACATGAGAGAACATTATTATAGTCTCCTGCACATGGGAGAACATTATTTTAGTCTCCTGCACACGGGAGAACATTATTATAGTCTCCTGCACACAGGAGAACATTATTATAGTCTCCTGCACACGGAGAACGTTATTATAGTCTCCTGCACACATGAGAACATTATTATAGTCTCCTGCACATGGGAGAACATTATTATAGTCTCCTGCACATGGGAGAACATTATGATAGTCTCCTGCACATGGGAGAACATTATCATACTCTCCTGCACACAGGAGAACATTATTATAGTCTCCTGCACATGGGAGCATGTTATTATAGTATTCTGCACACAGGAGAACATTGTTATAGTCTTCTGCACATGGGAGAACATTATTATAGTCTCCTGCACATGGGAGAACATTATTATAGTCTCCTGCACAGAGGAGAACATTATTATAGTCTCCTGCACATGGGAGCATGTTATTATAATCTCCTGCACATGAGAGAACATTATTATAGTCTCCTGCAAACGGGAGAACATTATTATAGTCTCCTGCACACAGGAGAACATTATTATAGTCTTCTGCACATGGGAGAATGTTATTATAATCTCCTTCACATGGGAGCATGTTATTATAGTATTCTGCACACAGGAGAACATTTTATATAATCTCCTGCACATGGGAGAACGTTATTATAGTCTCCTGCACATGGGAGAACATTATTATATTCTCCTGCACACAGGAGAACATTATTATAGTCTCCTGCACATGGGAGCACGTTATTATAATCTCCTTCATATGGGAGCATGTTATTATAGTATTCTGCACACAGGAGAACTTTATTATAATCTCCTGCACATGGGAGAACATTATTATAGTCCCCTGCACACGGGAGAACATTATTATAGTCTCCTGCAAATGAGAGAACATTATTATAGTCTCCTGCACACATGACAACATTATTATAGTCTCCAGCACATGGGAGCATGTTAGTATAGTATTCTGCAAACAGGAGAACATTATTATAGTCTCCTGCACATCGGAGAACATTATCATAGTCTCCTGCACATGGGAGAACATTAGTATAGTTTCTAGCATATGGGAGAACGTTATTATAGTCTCCTGCACACATGAGAACATTATTATAGTCTCCTGCACATGGGAGAACATTATTATAGTCTCCTGCACATGGGAGAACATTATGATAGTCTCCTGCACATGGGAGAACATTATCATACTCTCCTGCACACAGGAGAACATTATTATAGTCTCCTGCACATGGGAGCATGTTATTATAGTATTCTGCACACAGGAGAACATTGTTATAGTCTTCTGCACATGGGAGAACATTATTATAGTCTCCTGCACATGGGAGAACATTATTATACTCTCCTGCACAGAGGAGAACATTATTATAGTCTCCTGCACATGGGAGCATGTTATTATAATCTCCTGCACATGAGAGAACATTATTATAGTCTCCTGCAAACGGGAGAACATTATTATAGTCTCCTGCACACAGGAGAACATTATTATAGTCTTCTGCACATGGGAGAATGTTATTATAATCTCCTTCACATGGGAGCATGTTATTATAGTATTCTGCACACAGGAGAACATTTTATATAATCTCCTGCACATGGGAGAACGTTATTATAGTCTCCTGCACATGGGAGAACATTATTATATTCTCCTGCACACAGGAGAACATTATTATAGTCTCCTGCACATGGGAGCACGTTATTATAATCTCCTTCATATGGGAGCATGTTATTATAGTATTCTGCACACAGGAGAACTTTATTATAATCTCCTGCACATGGGAGAACATTATTATAGTCCCCTGCACACGGGAGAACATTATTATAGTCTCCTGCAAATGAGAGAACATTATTATAGTCTCCTGCACACATGAGAACATTATTATAGTCTCCAGCACATGGGAGCATGTTAGTATAGTATTCTGCAAACAGGAGAACATTATTATAGTCTCCTGCACATCGGAGAACATTATCATAGTCTCCTGCACATGGGAGAACATTAGTATAGTTTCTAGCATATGGGAGAACATTATTATAATCTCCAGCACATGGGAGAACATTATTATAGTCTCCTGCACAAAGGAGAACATTATTATAGTCTCCTGCACATGGGAGCATGTTATTATAGTATTCTGCACACAGAACATTATTATAGTCTCCTGCACATGGGAGAACATTATTATTGTCTCCTGCACATGGGAGAACATTATTATAGTCTCCTGCACATGGGAGCATGTTATTATAGTCTCCTGCACATGGGAGAACATTATGATAGTCTCCTGCACACAGGAGAACATTATTATAGTTTCCTGCACATGGGAGCATGTTATTATAATCTCCTTCACATGGGAGCATATTATTATAGTCTCCTGCACAGAGGAGAACATTATTATAGTCTCCTGCACCTGGGAGAACATTATTATAGTCTCCTGCAAATGAGAGAACATTATTATAGTCTCCTGCACACATGAGAACATTATTATAGTCTCCTGCACATGGGCGCATGTTAGTATAGTATTCTGCAAACAGGAGAACATTATTATAGTCTCCTGCACATGGGAGAACATTATTATAGTCTCCTGCACACAGTAGAACATTATTATAGTCTCCTGCACATGGGATAACATTATGATAGTCTCCTGCACACAGGAGAACATTATTATAGTCTCCTGCACATGGGAGCATGTTATTATAGTATTCTGCACACAGGAGAACATTATTATAGTCTCCTGCACATCGGAGAACATGATTATAGTCTCCTGCACACGGGAGAACATTATTATAGTCTCCTGCCCATGGGAGAACATTATTATAGTCTCCTGCACATGGGAGAACATTATGATAGTCTCCTGCACATGGGAGAACATTATCATACTCTCCTGCACACAGGAGAACATTATTATAGTCTCCTGCACATGGGAGCATGTTATTATAGTATTCTGCACACAGGAGAACATTGTTATAGTCTTCTGCACATGGGAGAACATTATTATAGTCTCCTGCACATGGGAGAACATTATTATACTCTCCTGCACAGAGGAGAACATTATTATAGTCTCCTGCACATGGGAGCATGTTATTATAATCTCCTGCACATGAGAGAACATTATTATAGTCTCCTGCAAACGGGAGAACATTATTATAGTCTCCTGCACACAGGAGAACATTATTATAGTCTTCTGCACATGGGAGAATGTTATTATAATCTCCTTCACATGGGAGCATGTTATTATAGTATTCTGCACACAGGAGAACATTTTATATAATCTCCTGCACATGGGAGAACGTTATTATAGTCTCCTGCACATGGGAGAACATTATTATATTCTCCTGCACACAGGAGAACATTATTATAGTCTCCTGCACATGGGAGCACGTTATTATAATCTCCTTCATATGGGAGCATGTTATTATAGTATTCTGCACACAGGAGAACTTTATTATAATCTCCTGCACATGGGAGAACATTATTATAGTCCCCTGCACACGGGAGAACATTATTATAGTCTCCTGCAAATGAGAGAACATTATTATAGTCTCCTGCACACATGAGAACATTATTATAGTCTCCAGCACATGGGAGCATGTTAGTATAGTATTCTGCAAACAGGAGAACATTATTATAGTCTCCTGCACATCGGAGAACATTATCATAGTCTCCTGCACATGGGAGAACATTAGTATAGTTTCTAGCATATGGGAGAACATTATTATAATCTCCAGCACATGGGAGAACATTATTATAGTCTCCTGCACAAAGGAGAACATTATTATAGTCTCCTGCACATGGGAGCATGTTATTATAGTATTCTGCACACAGAACATTATTATAGTCTCCTGCACATGGGAGAACATTATTATTGTCTCCTGCACATGGGAGAACATTATTATAGTCTCCTGCACATGGGAGCATGTTATTATAGTCTCCTGCACATGGGAGAACATTATGATAGTCTCCTGCACACAGGAGAACATTATTATAGTTTCCTGCACATGGGAGCATGTTATTATAATCTCCTTCACATGGGAGCATATTATTATAGTCTCCTGCACAGAGGAGAACATTATTATAGTCTCCTGCACCTGGGAGAACATTATTATAGTCTCCTGCAAATGAGAGAACATTATTATAGTCTCCTGCACACATGAGAACATTATTATAGTCTCCTGCACATGGGCGCATGTTAGTATAGTATTCTGCAAACAGGAGAACATTATTATAGTCTCCTGCACATGGGAGAACATTATTATAGTCTCCTGCACACAGTAGAACATTATTATAGTCTCCTGCACATGGGATAACATTATTATAGTCTCCTGCACATGGGAGAACATTATTATAGTCTCCTGCACATGGGAGAACATTATGATAGTCTCCTGCACACAGGAGAACATTATTATAGTCTCCTGCACATGGGAGCATGTTATTATAGTATTCTGCACACAGGAGAACATTATTATAGTCTCCTGCACATCGGAGAACATGATTATAGTCTCCTGCACACGGGAGAACATTATTATAGTCTCCTGCCCACAGGAGAACATTATTATAGTCTCCTGCACATGGGAGCATGTTATTATAGTCTCCTGCACATGCGAGAACATTATGATAGTATCCTGCACACAGGAGAACATTATTATAGTCTCCTGCACATGGGAGCATGGTATTATAGTATTCTGCACACAGGAGAACATTATTATAGTCTCCTGAACATGGGAGAACATTATTATAGTCTCCTGCACATGGGAGAACATTATCATACTCTCCTGCACACAGGAGAACATTATTATAGTCTCCTGCACATGGGAGCATGTTATTATAGTATTCTGCACACAGGAGAACATTATTATAGTCTTCTGCACATGGGAGAACATTATTATAGTCTCCTGCACATGGGAGAACATTATTATAGTCTCCTGCACACGGGAGAACGTTATTATAGTATTCTGCACATGGGAGAACATTATTATAGTCTCCTGCACATGGGAGAACATTATTATAGTCTCCTGCAGACAGGAGAACATTATTGTAGTCTCCTGCACATGGGAGCATGTTATTATAGTATTCTGCACACAGGAGAACATTATTAGAGTCTCCTGCACATGGAAGAACATTATTATAATCTCCTGCACATGGGAGAACATTATTATAGTCTACTGCACATGGGAGCATGTTATTATAGTCTCCTGCACATGTGAGAAGATTATTATAGTCTCCTGCACATGGGAGAAAATTATTTTAGTCTCCTGCACATGGGAGAACAATATTATAGTCTGCTGCATACGGGAGAACATTATTATAGTCTCCTGCACACAGGAGAACATTATTATAGTCTTCTGCACATGGGAGCATATTATTATAGTCTCCTGCACACAGGAGAACATTATTATAGTCTTCTGCACATGGGAGCATGTTATTATAATCTCCTTCACATGGGAGCATGTTATTATAGTATTCTGCACACAGGAGAACATTATTATAATCTCCTGCACATGGGAGAACGTTATTATAGTCTCCTGCACATGGGAGAACATTATTATAGTCTCCTGCACACAGGAGAACATTATTATAGTCTTCTGCACATGGGAGAACATTATTATAGTCTCCTGCAAATGAGGGAACATTATTATAGTCTCCTGCACACATGAGAACATTATTATAGTCTCCTGCACATGGGAGCATGTTAGTATAGTATTCTGCAAACAGGAGAACATTATTATAGTCTCCTCCACATGGGAGAACATTATTATAGTCTCCTGCACACAGGAGAACGTTATTATAGTCTCCTGCACACGGGAGAACATTATTATAGTCTCCTGCACATGGGAGAACATTATTATAGCCTCCTGCACATGGGAGAACTTTATCATAGTCTCCTGCTCATGGGAGAACATTAGTATAGTTTCTAGCACATGGGAGAACATTATTATAATCTCCAGCATATGGGAGAACATTATTATAGTCTCCTGCACAAAGGAGAACATTATTATAGTCTCCTGCACATGGGAGAACATTATTATTGTCTCCTGCACATGGGAGAACATTATTATAGTCTCCTGCACATGGGAGCATGTTATTATAGTCTTCTGCACATGGGAGAATATTATGATAGTCTCCTGCACACAGGAGAACATTATTATAGTTTTCTGCACGTGGGAGCATGTTATTATAATCTCCTTCACAAAGGAGCATATTATTATAGTCTCCTGCACAGAGGAGAACATTATTATAGTCTCCTGCACATGGGAGAACATTATTATAGTCTCCTGCAAATGAGAGAACATTATTATAGTCTCCTGCACACATGAGAACATTATTATAGTCTCCTGCACATGGGCGCATGTTAGTATAGTATTCTGCAAACAGGGGAACATTATTATAGTCTCCTGCACATGGGAGAACATTATTATAGTCTCCTGCACACAGTAGAACATTATTATAGTCTCCTGCACATGGGATAACATTATTATAGTCTCCTACACATGGGAGAACATTATTATAGTCTCCTGCACATGGGAGAACATTATGATAGTCTCCTGCACACAGGAGAACATTATTATAGTCTCCTGCACATGGGAGCATGTTATTATAGTATTCTGCACACAGGAGAACATTATTATACTCTCCTGCACATCGGAGAACATGATTATAGTCTCCTGCACACGGGAGAACATTATTATAGTCTCCTGCCCACAGGAGAACATTATTATAGTCTCCTGCACATGGGAGGATGTTATTATAATCTCCTGCACATGAGAGAACATTATTATAGTCTCCTGCACACGGGAGAAAATTATTATAATCTCCTGCACAAAGGAGAACATTATTATAGTTTCCTGCACATCGGAGCATGGTATTATAGTATTCTGCACACAGGAGAACATTGTTATAGTCTTCTGCACATGGGAGAACATTATTATAGTCTCCTGCACATGGGAGAACATTATTATAGTCTCCTGCACAGAGGAGAACATTATTATAGTCTCCTGCACATGGGAGCATGTTATTATAATCTCCTGCACATGAGAGAACATTATTATAGTCTCCTGCAAACGGGAGAACATTATTATAGTCTCCTGCACACAGGAGAACATTATTATAGTCTTCTGCACATGGGAGAATGTTATTATAATCTCCTTCACATGGGAACATGTTATTATAGTATTCTGCACACAGGAGAACATTATTATAATCTCCTGCACATGGGAGAACGTTATTATAGTCTCCTGCACATGGGAGAACATTATGATAGTCTCCTGCACACAGGAGAACATTATTATAGTCTCCTGCACATGGGAGCATGTTATTATAGTATTCTGCACACAGGAGAACATTATTATAGTCTCCTGCACATCGGAGAAAATGATTATAGTCTCCTGCACACGGGAGAACATTATTATAGTCTCCTGCCCACAGGAGAACATTATTATAGTCTCCTGCACATGGGAGGATGTTATTATAATCTCCTGCACATGAGAGAACATTATTATAGTCTCCTGCACACGGGAGAAAATTATTATAATCTCCTGCACAAAGGAGAACATTATTATAGTTTCCTGCACATCGGAGCATGGTATTATAGTATTCTGCACACGGGAGAACATTATTATAGTCTCCTGCACATGGTAGAACATTATTATAGTCTCTTGCACATGGGAGAACATTATCATAGTCTCCTGCACACAGGAGAACATTATTATAGTCTCCTGCACATGGGAGCATGTTATTATAGTATTCTGCACACAGGAGAACATTGTTATAGTCTTCTGCACATGGGAGAACATTATTATAGTCTCCTGCACATGGGGGAACATTATTATAGTCTCCTGCACAGAGGAGAACATTATTATAGTCTCCTGCACATGGGAGCATGTTATTATAATCTCCTGCACATGAGAGAACATTATTATAGTCTCCTGCAAACGGGAGAACATTATTATAGTCTCCTGCACACAGGAGAACATTATTATAGTCTTCTGCACATGGGAGAATGTTATTATAATCTCCTTCACATGGGAGCATGTTATTATAGTATTCTGCACACAGGAGAACATTATTATAATCTCCTGCACATGGGAGAACAATATTATAGTCTGCTGCATACGGGAGAACATTATTATAATCTCCTGCACATGAGAGAATATTATTATAGTCTCATGCACACGGGAGAAAATTATTATATTCTCCTGCACAAAGGAGAACATTATGATAGTCTCCTGCACACTGGAGAACATTATTATAGTCTCCTGCACATGGGAGCATTTTATTATAGTGTCCTGCACATGGGAGAACATTATTATAGTCTCCTGCACACTGGAGAACATTATTATAGTCTCCTGCACATGGGAGCATGTTATTATAGTCTCCTGCACATGGGAGAACATTATTATAGTCTCCTGCACACAGGAGAACATTATTATAGTCTCCTGCACACAGGAGAACATTGTAATAGTATCCTGCACATGGGAGCACGTTATTATAATCTCCTTCACATGGGAGCATGTTATTATAGTATTCTGCACACAGGAGAACTTTATTATAATCTCCTGCACATGGGAGAACATTATTATAGTCTCCTGCACACGGGAGAACATTATTATAGTCTCCTGCACACAGGAGAACATTGTTATAGTATCCTGCACATGGGAGCATGTTATTATAATCTCCTTCACATGGGAGCATATTATTATAGTCTCCTGCACAGAGGAGAACAATATTATAGTCTCCTGCACATGGGAGAACATTATTATAGTCTCCTGCACATGGGAGCATATTATTATAGTCTCCTGCACACAGGAGAACATTATTATAGTCTTCTGCACATGGGAGCATGTTATTATAATCTCCTTCACATGGGAGCATGTTATTATAGTATTCTGCACACAGGAGAACATTATTATAATCTCCTGCACATGGGAGAACGTTATTATAGTCTCCTGCACATGGGAGAACATTATTATAGTCTCCTGCACACAGGAGAACATTATTATAGTCTTCTGCACATGGGAGCACGTTATTATAATCTCCTTCACATGGGAGCATGTTATTATAGTATTCTGCACACAGGAGAACTTTATTATAATCTCCTGCACATGGGAGAACATTTTATAGTCTCCTGCAAATGAGGGAACATTATTATAGTCTCCTGCACACATGAGAACATTATTATCGTCTCCTGCACATGGGAGCATGTTAGTATAGTATTCTGCAAACAGGAGAACATTATTATAGTCTCCTCCACATGGGAGAACATTATTATAGTCTCCTGCACACAGGAGAACGTTATTATAGTCTCCTGCACACGGGAGAACATTATTATAGTCTCCTGCACATGGGAGAACATTATTATAGCCTCCTGCACATGGGAGAACATTATCATAGTCTCCTGCACATGGGAGAACATTGGTATAGTTTCTAGCACATGGGAGAACATTATTATAATCTCCAGCACATGGGAGAACATTATTATAGTCTCCTGCACAAAGGAGAACATTATTATAGTCTCCTGCACATGGGAGCATGTTATTATAGTATTCTGCACACAGAACATTATTATAGTCTCCTGCACATGGGAGAACATTATTATTGTCTCCTGCACATGGGAGAACATTATTATAGTCTCCTGCACATGGGAGCATGTTATTATAGTCTTCTGCACATGGGAGAACATTATGATAGTCTCCTGCACACAGGAGAACATTATTATAGTTTCCTGCACATGGGAGCATGTTATTATAATCTCCTTCACATGGGAGCATATTATTATAGTCTCCTGCACAGAGGAGAACATTATTATAGTCTCCTGCACATGGGAGAACATTATTATAGTCTCCTGCAAATGAGAGAACATTATTATAGTCTCCTGCACACATGAGAACATTATTATAGTCTCCTGCACATGGGCGCATGTTAGTATAGTATTCTGCAAACAGGAGAACATTATTATAGTCTCCTGCACATGGGAGAACACTATTATAGTCTCCTGCACACAGTAGAACATTATTATAGTCTCCTGCACATGGGATAACATTATTATAGTCTCCTGCACATGGGAGAACATTATTATAGTCTCCTGCACATGGGAGAACATTATGATAGTCTCCTGCACACAGGAGAACATTATTATAATCTCCAGCACATGGGAGAACATTATTATAGTCTCCTGCACAAAGGAGAACATTATTATAGTCTCCTGCACATGGGAGAACATTATTATTGTCTCCTGCACATGGGAGAACATTATTAATGTCTCCTGCACATGGGAGTATGTTATTATAGTCTCCTGCACATGGGAGAACATTATTATAGTCTCCTGCACACGGGAGAACATTATTATAGTCTCCTGCACATGGGAGCATGTTATTATAGTATTCTGCACACAGGAGAACATTATTATAGTCTCCTGCACATCGGAGAACATGATTATAGTCTACTGCACACGGGAGAACATTATTATAGTCTCCTGCCCACAGGAGAACATTATTATAGTCTCCTGCACATGGGAGGATGTTATTATAATCTCCTGCACATGAGAGAACATTATTATAGTCTCCTGCACACGGGAGAAAATTATTATAATCTCCTGCACAAAGGAGAACATTATTATAGTTTCCTGCACATCGGAGCATGGTATTATAGTATTCTGCACACGGGAGAACATTATTATAGTCTCCTGCACATGGTAGAACATTATTATAGTCTCTTGCACATGGGAGAACATTATCATAGTCTCCTGCACACAGGAGAACATTATTATAGTCTCCTGCACATGGGAGCATGTTATTATAGTATTCTGCACACAGGAGAACATTGTTATAGTCTTCTGCACATGGGAGAACATTATTATAGTCTCCTGCACATGGGGGAACATTATTATAGTCTCCTGCACAGAGGAGAACATTATTATAGTCTCCTGCACATGGGAGCATGTTATTATAATCTCCTGCACATGAGAGAACATTATTATAGTCTCCTGCAAACGGGAGAACATTATTATAGTCTCCTGCACACAGGAGAACATTATTATAGTCTTCTGCACATGGGAGAATGTTATTATAATCTCCTTCACATGGGAGCATGTTATTATAGTATTCTGCACACAGGAGAACATTATTATAATCTCCTGCACATGGGAGAACGTTATTATAGTCTCCTGCACATGGGAGAACATTATTATATTCTCCTGCAGACAGGAGAACATTATTATAGTCTCCTGCACATGGGAGCACGTTATTATAATCTCCTTCACATGGGAGCATGTTATTATAGTATTCTGCACACAGGAGAACTTTATTATAATCTCCTGCACATGGGAGAACATTATTATAGTCCCCTGCACATGGGAGAACATTATTATAGTCTCCTGCAAATGAGAGAACATTATTATAGTCTCCTGCACACATGAGAACATTATTATAGTCCCCAGCACATGGGAGCATGTTAGTATAGTATTCTGCAAACAGGAGAACATTATTATAGTCTCCTGCACATGGGAGAACATTATTATAGTCTCCTGCACACAGGAGAACGTTATTATAGTCTCCTGCACACGGGAGAACATTATTATAGTCCCCTGCACATGGGAGAACATTATTGTAGTCTCCTGCACATGGGAGAACATTATCATAGTCTCCTGCACATGGGAGAACATTATTATAGTTTCTAGCACACGGGAGAACATTATTATACTCTCCTGCACATGGGAGAACATTATTATAGTCTCCTGCACAAAGGAGAACATTATTATAGTCTCCTGCACATGGGAGCATGTTATTATAATCTCCTTCACATGGGAGCATATTATTATAGTCTCCTGCACAGAGGAGAACATTATTATAGTCTCCTGCCCACAGGAGAACATTATTATAGTCTCCTGCACATGGGAGCATGTTATTATAGTCTCCTGCACATGCGAGAACATTATGATAGTATCCTGCACACAGGAGAACATTATTATAGTCTCCTGCACATGGGAGAAAATTATTTTAGTCTCCTGCACATGGGAGAACAATATTATAGTCTGCTGCATACGGGAGAACATTATTATAATCTCCTGCACATGAGAGAATATTATGATAGTCTCCTGCACACTGGAGAACATTATTATAGTCTCCTGCACATGGGAGCATTTTATTATAGTGTCCTGCACATGGGAGAACATTATTATAGTCTCCTGCACACTGGAGAACATTATTATAGTCTACTGCACATGGGAGCATGTTATTATAGTCTCCTGCACATGGGAGAACATTATTATAGTCTCCTGCACACAGGAGAACATTATTATAGTCTTCTGCACATGGGAGCACGTTATTATAATCTCCTTCACATGGGAGCATGTTATTATAGTATTCTGCACACAGGAGAACTTTATTATAATCTCCTGCACATGGGAGAACATTATTATAGTCTCCTGCACACGGGAGAACATTATTATAGTCTCCTGCACACAGGAGAACATTGTTATAGTATCCTGCACATGGGAGCATGTTATTATAATCTCCTTCACATGGGAGCATATTATTATAGTGTCCTGCACAGAGGAGAACATTATTATAGTCTCCTGCACATGGGAGAACATTATTATAGTCTCCTGCACATGGGAGCATATTATTATAGTCTCCTGCACACAGGAGAACATTATTATAGTCTTCTGCACATGGGAGCATGTTATTATAATCTCCTTCACATGGGAGCATGTTATTATAGTATTCTGCACACAGGAGAACATTATTATAATCTCCTGCACATGGGAGAACGTTATTATAGTCTCCTGCACATGGGAGAACATTATTATAGTCTCCTGCACACAGGAGAACATTATTATAGTCTTCTGCACATGGGAGCACGTTATTATAATCTCCTTCACATGGGAGCATGTTATTATAGTATTCTGCACACAGGAGAACTTTATTATAATCTCCTGCACATGGGAGAACATTATTATAGTCTCCTGCAAATGAGGGAACATTATTATAGTCTCCTGCACACATGAGAACATTATTATCGTCTCCTGCACATGGGAGCATGTTAGTATAGTATTCTGCAAACAGGAGAACATTATTATAGTCTCCTCCACATGGGAGAACATTATTATAGTCTCCTGCACACAGGAGAACGTTATTATAGTCTCCTGCACACGGGAGAACATTATTATAGTCTCCTGCACATGGGAGAACATTATTATAGCCTCCTGCACATGGGAGAACTTTATCATAGTCTCCTGCACATGGGAGAACATTAGTATAGTTTCTAGCACATGGGAGAACATTATTATAATCTCCAGCACATGGGAGAACATTATTATAGTCTCCTGCACAAAGGAGAACATTATTATAGTCTCCTGCACATGGGAGCATGTTATTATAGTATTCTGCACACAGAACATTATTATAGTCTCCTGCACATGGGAGAACATTATTATTGTCTCCTGCACATGGGAGAACATTATTATAGTCTCCTGCACATGGGAGCATGTTATTATAGTCTTCTGCACATGGGAGAACATTATGATAGTCTCCTGCACACAGGAGAACATTATTATAGTTTCCTGCACATGGGAGCATGTTATTATAATCTCCTTCACATGGGAGCATATTATTATAGTCTCCTGCACAGAGGAGAACATTATTATAGTCTCCTGCACATGGGAGAACATTATTATAGTCTCCTGCAAATGAGAGAACATTATTATAGTCTCCTGCACACATGAGAACATTATTATAGTCTCCTGCACATGGGCGCATGTTAGTATAGTATTCTGCAAACAGGAGAACATTATTATAGTCTCCTGCACATGGGAGAACACTATTATAGTCTCCTGCACACAGTAGAACATTATTATAGTCTCCTGCACATGGGATAACATTATTATAGTCTCCTGCACATGGGAGAACATTATTATAGTCTCCTGCACATGGGAGAACATTATGATAGTCTCCTGCACACAGGAGAACATTATTATAGTCTCCTGCACATGGGAGAACATTATTATAGTCTCCTGCACACGGGAGAACATTATTATAGTCTCCTGCACATGGGAGCATGTTATTATAGTATTCTGCACACAGGAGAACATTATTATAGTCTCCTGCACATCGGAGAACATGATTATAGTCTACTGCACACGGGAGAACATTATTATAGTCTCCTGCCCACAGGAGAACATTATTATAGTCTCCTGCACATGGGAGGATGTTATTATAATCTCCTGCACATGAGAGAACATTATTATAGTCTCCTGCACACGGGAGAAAATTATTATAATCTCCTGCACAAAGGAGAACATTATTATAGTTTCCTGCACATCGGAGCATGGTATTATAGTATTCTGCATACGGGAGAACATTATTATAGTCTCCTGCACATGGTAGAACATTATTATAGTCTCTTGCACATGGGAGAACATTATCATAGTCTCCTGCACACAGGAGAACATTATTATAGTCTCCTGCACATGGGAGCATGTTATTATAGTATTCTGCACACAGGAGAACATTGTTATAGTCTTCTGCACATGGGAGAACATTATTATAGTCTCCTGCAGATGGGGGAACATTATTATAGTCTCCTGCACAGAGGAGAACATTATTATAGTCTCCTGCACATGGGAGCATGTTATTATAATCTCCTGCACATGAGAGAACATTATTATAGTCTCCTGCAAACGGGAGAACATTATTATAGTCTCCTGCACACAGGAGAACATTATTATAGTCTTCTGCACATGGGAGAATGTTATTATAATCTCCTTCACATGGGAGCATGTTATTATAGTATTCTGCACACAGGAGAACATTATTATAATCTCCTGCACATGGGAGAACGTTATTATAGTCTCCTGCACATGGGAGAACATTACTATATTCTCCTGCAGACAGGAGAACATTATTATAGTCTCCTGCACATGGGAGCACGTTATTATAATCTCCTTCACATGGGAGCATGTTATTATAGTATTCTGCACACAGGAGAACTTTATTATAATCTCCTGCACATGGGAGAACATTATTATAGTCCCCTGCACATGGGAGAACATTATTATAGTCTCCTGCAAATGAGAGAACATTATTATAGTCTCCTGCACACATGAGAACATTATTATAGTCCCCAGCACATGGGAGCATGTTAGTATAGTATTCTGCAAACAGGAGAACATTATTATAGTCTCCTGCACATGGGAGAACATTATTATAGTCTCCTGCACACAGGAGAACGTTATTATAGTCTCCTGCACACGGGAGAACATTATTATAGTCCCCTGCACATGGGAGAACATTATTGTAGTCTCCTGCACATGGGAGAACATTATCATAGTCTCCTGCACATGGGAGAACATTATTATAGTTTCTAGCACACGGGAGAACATTATTATACTCTCCTGCACATGGGAGAACATTATTATAGTCTCCTGCACAAAGGAGAACATTATTATAGTCTCCTGCACATGGGAGCATGTTATTATAATCTCCTTCACATGGGAGCATATTATTATAGTCTCCTGCACAGAGGAGAACATTATTATAGTCTCCTGCCCACAGGAGAACATTATTATAGTCTCTTGCACATGGGAGCATGTTATTATAGTCTCCTGCACATGCGAGAACATTATGATAGTATCCTGCACACAGGAGAACATTATTATAGTCTCCTGCACATGGGAGAAAATTATTTTAGTCTCCTGCACATGGGAGAACAATATTATAGTCTGCTGCATACGGGAGAACATTATTATAATCTCCTGCACATGAGAGAATATTATGATAGTCTCCTGCACACTGGAGAACATTATTATAGTCTCCTGCACATGGGAGCATTTTATTATAGTGTCCTGCACATGGGAGAACATTATTATAGTCTCCTGCACACTGGAGAACATTATTATAGTCTCCTGCACATGGGAGCATGTTATTATAGTCTCCTGCACATGGGAGAACATTATTATAGTCTCCTGCACACAGGAGAACATTATTATAGTCTTCTGCACATGGGAGCACGTTATTATAATCTCCTTCACATGGGAGCATGTTATTATAGTATTCTGCACACAGGAGAACTTTATTATAATCTCCTGCACATGGGAGAACATTATTATAGTCTCCTGCACACGGGAGAACATTATTATAGTCTCCTGCACACAGGAGAACATTGTTATAGTATCCTGCACATGGGAGCATGTTATTATAATCTCCTTCACATGGGAGCATATTATTATAGTCTCCTGCACAGAGGAGAACATTATTATAGTCTCCTGCACATGGGAGAACATTATTATAGTCTCCTGCACATGGGAGCATATTATTATAGTCTCCTGCACACAGGAGAACATTATTATAGTCTTCTGCACATGGGAGCATGTTATTATAATCTCCTTCACATGGGAGCATGTTATTATAGTATTCTGCACACAGGAGAACATTATTATAATCTCCTGCACATGGGAGAACGTTATTATAGTCTCCTGCACATGGGAGAACATTATTATAGTCTAATGCACACAGGAGAACATTATTATAGTCTTCTGCACATGGGAGCACGTTATTATAATCTCCTT
The DNA here is from genome assembly GCF_902713425.1 of Acipenser ruthenus. NCBI lineage: Eukaryota > Metazoa > Chordata > Actinopteri > Acipenseriformes > Acipenseridae > Acipenser > Acipenser ruthenus. Next base: position 14,506,932 of record NC_081211.1, read on the forward strand.
CACATGGGAGCATGTTATTATAGTATTCTGCACACAGGAGAACTTTATTATAATCTCCTGCACATGGGAGAACATTATTATAGTCTCCTGCAAATGAGGGAACATTATTATAGTCTCCTGCACACATGAGAACATTATTATCGTCTCCTGCACATGGGAGCATGTTAGTATAGTATTCTGCAAACAGGAGAACATTATTATAGTCTCCTCCACATGGGAGAACATTATTATAGTCTCCTGCACACAGGAGAACGTTATTATAGTCTCCTGCACACGGGAGAACATTATTATAGTCTCCTGCACATGGGAGAACATTATTATAGCCTCCTGCACATGGGAGAACTTTATCATAGTCTCCTGCACATGGGAGAACATTAGTATAGTTTCTAGCACATGGGAGAACATTATTATAATCTCCAGCACATGGGAGAACATTATTATAGTCTCCTGCACAAAGGAGAACATTATTATAGTCTCCTGCACATGGGAGCATGTTATTATAGTATTCTGCACACAGAACATTATTATAGTCTCCTGCACATGGGAGAACATTATTATTGTCTCCTGCATATGGGAGAACATTATTATAGTCTCCTGCACATGGGAGCATGTTATTATAGTCTTCTGCACATGGGAGAACATTATGATAGTCTCCTGCACACAGGAGAACATTATTATAGTTTCCTGCACATGGGAGCATGTTATTATAATCTCCTTCACATGGGAGCATATTATTATAGTCTCCTGCACAGAGGAGAACATTATTATAGTCTCCTGCACATGGGAGAACATTATTATAGTCTCCTGCAAATGAGAGAACATTATTATAGTCTCCTGCACACATGAGAACATTATTATAGTCTCCTGCACATGGGCGCATGTTAGTATAGTATTCTGCAAACAGGAGAACATTATTATAGTCTCCTGCACATGGGAGAACACTATTGTAGTCTCCTGCACACAGTAGAACATTATTATAGTCTCCTGCACATGGGATAACATTATTATAGTCTCCTGCACATGGGAGAACATTATTATAGTCTCCTGCACATGGGAGAACATTATGATAGTCTCCTGCACACAGGAGAACATTATTATAGTCTCCTGCACATGGGAGCATGTTATTATAGTATTCTGCACACAGGAGAACATTATTATAGTCTCCTGCACATCGGAGAACATGATTATAGTCTCCTGCACACGGGAGAACATTATTATAGTCTCCTGCCCACAGGAGAACATTATTATAGTCTACTGCACATGGGAGGATGTTATTATAATCTCCTGCACATGAGAGAACATTATTATAGTCTCCTGCACAAGGGAGAAAATTATTATAATCTCCTGCACAAAGGAGAACATTATTATAGTTTCCTGCACATCGGAGCATGGTATTATACTATTCTGCACACGGGAGAACATTATTATAGTCTCCTGCACATGGTAGAACATTATTATAGTCTCTTGCACATGGGAGAACATTATCATAGTCTCCTGCACACAGGAGAACATTATTATAGTCTCCTGCACATGGGAGCATGTTATTATAGTATTCTGCACACAGGAGAACATTATTATAGTCTCCTGCACATCGGAGAACATGATTATAGTCTCCTGCACACGGGAGAACATTATTATAGTCTCCTGCCCACAGGAGAACATTATTATAGTCTCCTGCACATGGGAGGATGTTATTATAATCTCCTGCACATGAGAGAACATTATTATAGTCTCCTGCACACGGGAGAAAATTATTATAATCTCCTGCAGAAAGGAGAACATTATTATAGTCTCCTGCACATGGGAGCATGTTACTATAATCTCCTGCACATGGGAGCATGTTATTATAATCTCCTGCACATTGGAGAATATTATTATAGTCTCCTACACATGGGAGAACATTATTATAGTTTCCTGCACACGGGAGAACATTATTATACTCTCCTGCACATGAGAGAACATTATTATAGTCTCCTGCACATGGGAGAACATTATTTTAGTCTCCTGCACACGGGAGAACATTATTATAGTCTCCTGCACACGGAGAACGTTATTATAGTCTCCTGCACATGGGAGAACATTATTATAGTCTCCTGCACATGGGAGAACATTATTATAGTCTCCTGCACATGGGAGAACATTATGATAGTCTCCTGCACATGGGAGAACATTTTCATACTCTCCTGCACACAGGAGAACATTATTATAGTCTCCTGCACATGGGAGCATGTTATTATAGTATTCTGCACACAGGAGAACATTGTTATAGTCTTCTGCACATGGGAGAACATTATTATAGTCTCCTGCACATGGGAGAACATTATTATAGTCTCCTGCACATGGGAGAACATTATTATTGTCTCCTGCACATGGGAGAACATTATTATAGTCTCCTGCACATGGGAGCATGTTATTATAATCTCCTGCACATGAGAGAACATTATTATAGTCTCCTGCAAACGGGAGAACATTATTATAGTCTCCTGCACACAGGAGAACATTATTATAGTCTTCTGCACATGGGAGAATGTTATTATAATCTCCTTCACATGGGAGCATGTTATTATAGTATTCTGCACACAGGAGAACATTATTATAATCTCCTGCACATGGGAGAACGTTATTATAGTCTCCTGCACATGGGAGCACGTTATTATAATCTCCTTCACATGGGAGCATGTTATTATAGTATTCTGCACACAGGAGAACTTTATTATAATCTCCTGCACATGGGAGAACATTATTATAGTCTCCTGCACACGGGAGAACATTATTATAGTCTCCTGCACATGGGAGAACATTATCATAGTCTCCTGCACATGGGAGAACATTATTATAGTTACTAGCACACGGGAGAACATTATTATACTCTCCTGCACATGGGAGAACATTATTATAGTCTCCTGCACAAAGGAGAACATTATTATAGTCTCCTACACATGGGAGCATGTTATTATAATCTCCTTCACATGGGAGCATATTATTATAGTCTCCTGCACAGAGGAGAACATTATTATAGTCTCCTGCACATGGGAGAACATTATTATAGTCTCCTGCACATGGGAGCATATTATTATAGTCTCCTGCACACAGGAGAACATTATTATAGTCTTCTGCAGATGGGAGCATGTTATTATAATATCCTTCACATGGGAGCATGTTATTATAGTATTCTGCACACAGGAGAACATTATTATAATCTCCTGCACATGGGAGAACGTTATTATAGTCTCCTGCACATGGGAGAACATTATTATAGTCTCCTGCACACAGGAGAACATTATTATAGTCTTCTGCACATGGGAGCACGTTATTATAATCTCCTTCACATGGGAGCATGTTATTATAGTATTCCGCACACAGGAGAACTTTATTATAATCTCCTGCACATGGGAGAACATTATTATAGTCTCCTGCAAATGAGGGAACATTATTATAGTCTCCTGCACACATGAGAACATTATTATAGTCTCCTGCACATGGGAGCATGTTAGTATAGTATTCTGCAAACAGGAGAACATTATTATAGTCTCCTCCACATGGGAGAACATTATTATAGTCTCCTGCACACAGGAGAACGTTATTATAGTCTCCTGCACACGGTAGAACATTATTATAGTCTCCTGCACATGGGAGAACATTATTATCGTCTCCTGCACATCGGAGAACATTATCATAGTCTCCTGCACATGGGAGAACATTAGTATAGTTTCTAGCATATGGGAGAACATTATTATAATCTCCAGCACATGGGAGAACATTATTATAGTCTCCTGCACAAAGGAGAACATTATTATAGTCTCCTGCACATGGGAGCATGTTATTATAGTATTCTGCACACAGAACATTATTATAGTCTCCTGCACATGGGAGAACATTATTATTGTCTCCTACACATGGGAGAACATTATTATAGTCTCCTGCACATGGGAGCATGTTATTATAGTCTCCTGCACATGGGAGAACATTATGATAGTCTCCTGCACACAGGAGAACATTATTATAGTTTCCTGCACATGGGAGCATGTTATTATAATCTCCTTCACATGGGAGCATATTATTATAGTCTCCTGCACAGAGGAGAACATTATTATAGTCTCCTGCACATGGGAGAACATTACTATAGTCTCCTGCAAATGAGAGAACATTATTATAGTCTCCTGCACACATGAGAACATTATTATAGTCTCCTGCACATGGGCGCATGTTAGTATAGTATTCTGCAAACAGGAGAACATTATTATAGTCTCCTGCACATGGGAGAACATTATTATAGTCTCCTGCACACAGTAGAACATTATTATAGTATCCTGCACATGGGAGAACATTATTATAGTCTCCTGCACATGGGAGAACATTATGATAGTCTCCTGCACACAGGAGAACATTATTATAGTCTCCTGCACATGGGAGCATGTTATTATAGTATTCTGCACACAGGAGAACATTATTATAGTCTCGTGCACATCGGAGAACATGATTATAGTCTCCTGCACACGGGAGAACATTACTATAGTCTCCTGCCCACAGGAGAACATTATTATAGTCTCCTGCACATGGGAGGATGTTATTATAATCTCCTGCACATGAGAGAACATTATTATAGTCTCCTGCACACGGGAGAAAATTATAATAATCTCCTGCACAAAGGAGAACATTATTATAGTTTCCTGCACATCGGAGCATGGTATTATAGTATTCTGCACACGGGAGAACATTATTATAGTCTCCTGCACATGGTAGAACATTATTATAGTCTCTTGCACATGGGAGAACATTATCATAGTCTCCTGCACACAGGAGAACATTATTATAGTCTCCTGCACATGGGAGCATGTTATTATAGTATTCTGCACACAGGAGAACATTATTATAGTCTCCTGCACATCGGAGAACATGATTATAGTCTCCTGCACACGGGAGAACATTATTATAGTCTCCTGCACATGGGAGGATGTTATTATAATCTCCTGCACATGAGAGAACATTATTATAGTCTCCTGCACACGGGAGAAAATTATTATAATCTCCTGCACAAAGGAGAACATTATTATAGTCTCCTGCACATGGGAGCATGTTATTATAGTATTCTGCACACAGGAGAACATTATTATAGTCTCCTTCACATCGGAGAACATGATTATAGTCTCCTGCCCACAGGAGAACATTATTATAGTCTCCTGCACATGGGAGGATGTTATTATAATCTCCTGCACATGAGAGAACATTATTATAGTCTCCTGCACATGGGAGAAAATTATTATAATCTCCTGCACAAAGGAGAACATTATTATAGTCTCCTGCACAGGGGAGCATGTTACTATAATCTCCTGCACATGGGAGCATGTTATTATAATCTCCTGCACATTGGAGAATATTATTATAGTCTCCTACACATGGGAGAACATTATTATAGTTTCCTGCACACGGGAGAACATTATTATACTCTCCTGCACATGAGAGAACATTATTATAGTCTCCTGCACATGGGAGAACATTATTTTAGTCTCCTGCACACGGGAGAACATTATTATAGTCTCCTGCACACAGGAGAACATTATTATAGTCTCCTGCACACGGAGAACGTTATTATAGTCTCCTGCACACATGAGAACATTATTATAGTCTCCTGCACATGGGAGAACATTATTATAGTCTCCTGCACATGGGAGAACATTATGATAGTATCCTGCACATTGGAGAACATTATCATACTCTCCTGCACACAGGAAAACATTATTATAGTCTCCTGCACATGGGAGCATGTTATTATAGTATTCTGCACACAGGAGAACATTGTTATAGTCTTCTGCACATGGTAGAACATTATTATAGTCTCCTGCACATGGGAGAACATTATTATAGTCTCCTGCACAGAGGAGAACATTATTATAGTCTCCTGCACATGGGAGCATGTTATTATAATCTCCTGCACATGAGAGAACATTATTATAGTCTCCTGCAAACGGGAGAACATTATTATAGTCTCCTGCACACAGGAGAACATTATTATAGTCTTCTGCACATGGGAGAATGTTATTATAATCTCCTTCACATGGGAGCATGTTATTATAGTATTCTGCACACAGGAGAACATTATTATAATCTCCTGCACATGGGAGAACGTTATTATAGTCTCCTGCACATGGGAGAACATTATTATATTCTCCTGCACACAGGAGAACATTATTATAGTCTCCTGCACATGGGAGCACGTTATTATAATCTCCTTCACATGGGAGCATGTTATTATAGTATTCTGCACACAGGAGAACTTTATTATAATCTCCTGCACATGGGAGAACATTATTATAGTCCCCTGCACACGGGAGAACATTATTATAGTCTCCTGCAAATGAGAGAACATTATTATAGTCTCCTGCACACATGAGAACATTATTATAGTCTCCAGCACATGGGAGCATGTTAGTATAGTATTCTGCAAACAGGAGAACATTATTATAATCTCCTGCACATGGGAGCATGTTATTATAGTATTCTGCACACAGGAGAACATTATTATAGTCTCCTGCACATGGGAGAACATTATTATACTCTCCTGCACATGGGAGAACATTATTATAGTCTCCTGCACATGGGAGCATGTTATTATAGTCTCCTGCACATGGGAGAACATTATGATAGTCACCTGCACACAGGAACACATTATTATAGTCTCCTGCACATGGGAGCATGGTATTATAGTAATCTGCACACGGGAGAACATTATTATAGTCTCCTGCACATGGGAGAACATTATTATAGTCTCCTGCACATGGGAGAACATTATCATAGTCTCCTGCACACAGGAGAACATTATTATAGTCTCCTGCACATGGGAGCATGTTATTATAGTATTCTGCACACAGGAGAACAATATTATAGTCTCCTGCACACGGGAGAACATTGTTATAGTCTTCTGCACATGGGAGAACATTATCATAGTCTCCTGCACATGGGAGAACATTATTATAGTTTCTAGCACACGGGAGAACATTATTATACTCTCCTGCACATGGGAGAACATTATTATAGTCTCCTGCACAAAGGAGAACATTATTATAGTCACCTGCACATGGGAGCATGTTATTATAGTATTCTGCACACAGGAGAACATTATCATAGTCTCCTGCACATGGGAGAACATTATTATAGTCTCCTGCACATGGGAGAACATTATTATAGTCTCCTGCACATGGGAGCATGTTATTATAGTCTCCTGCACATGGGAGAACATTATGATAGTCTCCTGCATACAGGAACACATTATTATAGTCTCCTGCACATGGGAGCATGGTATTATAGTATTCTGCACACGGGAGAACATTATTATAGTCTCCTGCACATGGGAGAACATTATTATAGTCTCCTGCACATGGGAGAACATTATCATAGTCTCCTGCACACAGGAGAACATTATTATAGTCTCCTGCACATGGGAGCATGTTATTATAGTATTCTGCACACAGGAGAACAATATTATAGTCTCCTGCACACGGGAGAACATTGTTATAGTCTTCTGCACATGGGAGAACATTATTATAGTCTCCTGCACATGGGAGAACATTATTATAGTCTCCTGCACAGAGGAGAACATTATTATAGTCTCCTGCACATGGGAGCATGTTATTATAATCTCCTGCACATGAGAGAACATTATTATAGTCTCCTGCAAACGGGAGAACATTATTATAGTCTCCTGCACACAGGAGAACATTATTATAGTCTCCTGCACATGGGAGAACATTATTATAGTCTCCTGCACATGGGAGCATGTTATTATAGTCTCCTGCACATGGGAGAACATTATGATAGTCTCCTGCACACAGGAACACATTATTATAGTCTCCTGCACATGGGAGCATGTTACTATAATCTCCTGCACATGGGAGAACATTATTATAGTCTCCTGCACACGGGAGAACATTTTTATAGTCTCCTGCACACAGGAGAACATTATTATAGTCTCCTGCACATGGGAGGATGTTATTATAATCTCCTGCACATGAGAGAACATTATTATAGTCTCCTGCACACGGGAGAAAATTGTTATATTCTCCTGCACAAAGGAGAACATTATTATAGTCTCCTGCACATGGGAGCATGTTACTATAATCTCCTGCACATGGGAGAACATTATTATAATCTCCTGCACATGGGAGAACATTATTATAGTCTCCTGCACATAGGAGAACCTTATTATAGTTTCCTGCACATGGGAGCATGTTATTATAATCTCCTGCACATGGGAGAACGTTATTATAGTCTCCTGCACACGGGAGAACATTATTATAGTCTCCTGCACATGGGAGAACATTATTATAGTCTCCTGCACATGGGAGAACATTATCATAATCTCCTGCACATGGGAGAACATTATTATAGTTTCTAGCACAGGGGAGAACATTATTATACTCTCCTGCACATGGGAAAACATTATTATAGTCTCCTGCACAAAGGAGAACATTATTATAGTCTCCTGCACATGGGAGCATGTTATTATAGTATTCTGCACACAGGAGAACATTATTATAGTCTCCTGCACATGGGAGAACATTATTATAGTCTCCTGCACATGGGAGAACATTATTATAGTCTCCTGCACATGGGAGCATGTTATTATATTCTCCTGCACATGGGAGAACATTATCATAGTCTCCTGCACACAGGAGAACATTATTATAGTCTCCTGCACATGGGAGCATGTTATTATAGTATTCTGCACACAGGAGAAAATTATTATATTCTCCTGCACATCGGAGAACATTATTATAGTCTCCTGCACACTGGAGAACATTTTTATAGTCTCCTGCACACAGGAGAACATTATTATAGTCTCCTGCACATGGGAGGATGTTATTATAATCTCCTGCACATGAGAGAACATTATTATAGTCTCATGCACACGGGGAGAAAATTATTATATTCTCCTGCAGAAAGGAGAACATTATTATAGTCTCCTGCACATGGGAGCATGTTACTATAATCTCCTGCACATGGGAGAACATTATTATAGTCTCCTGCACATGGGAGAACATTATTATAGTCTCCTGCACATAGGAGAACATTATTATTGTCTCCTGCACATGGGAGCATGTTATTATAATCTCCTGCACATGGGAGAACTTTATTATAGTCTCCTACACATGGGAGAACATTATTATAGTTTCCTGCACACGGGAGAACATTATTATACTCTCCTGCACATGAGAGAACATTATTATAGTCTCCTGCACACGGGAGAACATTATTATACTCTCCTGCACATGAGAGAACATTATTATAGTCTCCTGCACAGAGGAGAACATTATTATAGTCTCCTGCACATGGAGAACGTTATTATAGTCTCCTGCACACGGGAGAAAATTATTATATTCTCCTGCACAAAGGAGAACATTATTATAGTCTCCTGCACATGGGAGCATGTTACTAGAATCTCCTGCACATGGGAGAACATTATTATAGTCTCCTGCACATGGGAGAAAATTATTATAGTCTCCTGCACATGGGAGCATGTTATTATAGTGTTCTGCACACAGGAGAACATTATTATAGTCTCCTGCACATGGGAGAACATTATTATAGTCTCCTGCAAATGAGAGAACATTATTATAGTCTCCTGCACACATGAGAACATTATTATAGTCTCCTGCACATGGGAGCATGTTAGTATAGTATTCTGCAAACAGGAGAACATTATTATAGTCTCCTGCACATGGGAGAACATTATTATAGTCTCCTGCACAAAGGAGAACGTTATTATAGTCTCCTGCACACGGGAGAACATTATTATACTCTCCTGCACATGGGAGAACATTATTATAGTCTCCTGCACATGGGAGAACATTATCATAGTCTCCTGCACATGGGAGAACATTATTATAGTTTCTAGCACACGGGAGAACATTATTATACTCTCCTGCACATGGGAGAACATTATTATAGTCTCCTGCACAAAGGAGAACATTACTATAGTCTCCTGCACATGGGAGCATGTTACTATAGTATTCTGCACACAGGAGAACATTATTATAGTCTCCTGCACATGGGAGAACATTATTATAGTCTCCTGCACATAGGAGAACATTATTATACTCTCCTGCGCATGAGAGAACATTATTATAGTCTCCTGCACATGGGAGAACATTATTTTAGTGTCCTGTACACAGGAGAACATTATTATAGTCTCCTGCACAGAGGAGAACATTATTATATTCTCCTGCACACGGAGAACGTTATTATAGTCTCCTGCACACATGAGAACATTATTATAGTCTCTTGCACATGGGAGCATGTTATTATAGTGTTCTGCAAACAGGAGAACATCATTATAGTCTCCTGCACATGGGAGAACATTATTATAGTCTCCTGCAAATGAGAGAACATTATTATAGTCTCCTGCACACATGAGAACATTATTATAGTCTCCTGCACATGGGAGCATGTTAGTATAGTATTCTGCAAACAGGAGAACATTATTATAGTCTCCTGCACATGGGAGAACATTATTATAGTCTCCTGCACACAGGAGAACGTTATTATAGTCTCCTGCACACGGGAGAACATTATTATACTCTCCTGCACATAAGAGAACATTATTATAGTCTCCTGCACAGAGGAGAACATTATTATAGTCTCCTGCAAACGGAGAATGTTATTATAGTCTCCTGCACACGGGAGAACATTATTATAGTCTCCTGCACATGGGAGAACATTATTATAGTCTCCTGCACATGGGAGAACATTATCATAGTCTCCTGCACATGGGAGAACATTATTATAGTTTCTAGCACACGGGAGAACATTATTATACTCTCCTGCACATGGGAGAACATTATTATAGTCTCCTGCACAAAGGAGAACATTATTATAGTCTCCTGCAAATGGGAGCATGTTATTATAGTATTCTGCGCACAGGAGAACATTATTATAGTCTCCTGCACATGGGAGAACATTATTATAGTCTCCTGCACATGGGAGAACATTATTATAGACTCCTGCACATGGGAGCATGTTATTATAGTCTCCTGCACATGGGAGAACATTATGATAGTCTGCTGCACACAGGAGCACATTATTATAGTCTCCTGCACAGAGGAGAACATTATTATAGTCTCCTGCACACGGAGAATGTTATTATAGTCTCCTGCACACATGAGAACATTATAGTCTCCTGCACATGGGAGCATGTTATTATAGTCTCCTGCACATGGGAGAACATTATGATAGTCTCCTACACACAGGAGCACATTATTATAGTCTCCTGCACATGGGAGCATGTTATTATAGTATTCTGCACACAGGAGAACATTATTATAGTCTCCTGCACATCGGAGAACATTATTATAGTCTCCTGCACACGGGAGAACATTTTCATAGTCTCCTGCACACAGGAGAACATTATTATAGTCTCCTGCACATGGGAGGATGTTATTATAATCTCCTGCACATGAGAGAACATTATTATAGTCTCCAGAACACGGGAGAAAATTATTATAGTCTCCTGCACAAAGGAGAACATTATTATAGTCTCCTGCACATGGGAGCATGTTACTATAATCTCCTGCACATGGGATAACATTATTATAGTCTCCTGCACATGGGAGAACATTATTATAGTCTCCTGCACATGGGAACATGTTATTATAATCTCCTGCACATGGGAGAACATTATTATAGTCTCCTACACATGGGAGAACATTATTATAGTTTTGTGCACACGGGAGAACATTAATATACTCTCCTGCACATGAAAGAACATTATTATAGTCTCCTGCACATGGGAGAACATTATTTTAGTCTCCTGCACACAGGAGAACATTATTATAGTCTCCTGCACAGAGGAGAACATTATTATAGTCTCCTGCACACGGAGAAAGTTATTATAGTCTCCTGCACACATGAGAACATTATTAGAGTCTCCTGCACATGGGAGCATGTTATTATAGTGTTCTGCACACAGGAGAACATTATTATAGTCTCCGGCACATGGGAGAACATTATTATAGTCTCCTGCACATGGGAGAACATTATTACAGTCTCCTGCACATGGGAGAACATTATTATAGTCTCCTGCAAATGAGAGAACATTATTATACTCTCCTGCACATATGAGAACATTATTATAGTCTCCTGCACATGGGAGCATGTTATTATAGTATTCTGCACACAGGAGAACATTATAATAGTCTCCTGCACACGGGAGAACATTATTATAGTCTCCTGCACACAGGAGAACATTATTATAGTCTCCTGCACACGGGAGAACGTCATTATAGTCTCCTGCACACGGGAGAACATTATTATACTTTCCTGCACAAGGGAGAACATTATTATAGTCTCCTGCACATGGGAGAACATTATTATAGTCTCCTGCATTTGAGAGAACATTATTATAGTCTCCTGCACACATGATAACATTATTATAGTCTCCTGCACATGGGAGCATGTTATTATAGTATTCTGCACACAGGAGAACATTATAATAGTCTCCTGCACATGGGAGAACATTATAATAATCTCCTGCACACGGGAGAACATTATTATAGTCCCCTGCACACGGGAGAACGTTATTATAGTCTCCTGCACATGGGAGAACATTATTATAGTTTCCTGCACACGGGAGAACATTATTATAGTCTCCTGCACATGGGAGAACATTATTATAGTCTCCTGCACATGGGAGAACATTATTATAGTCTACTGCACATGGGAGAAAATTATTATAGTCTCCTGCACATGGGAGAACATTATTATAGTCTCCTGCACATGGGAGCATGTTATTATAGTCTCCTGCACATGGGAGAACATTATGATAGTCTCCTGCACACAGGAGAACATTATTATAGTCTCCTGCACATGGGAGCATGGTATTATAGTATTCTGCACACAGGAGAACATTATTATAGTCTCCTGCACATGGGAGAACATTATTATAGTCTCCTGCACATGGGAGAACATTATTATAGTCTCCTGCACAGAGGAGAACATTATTATAGTCTCCTGCACTTGGGAGCATGTTATTATAGTATTCTGCACACAGGAGAACATTATTATAGTCTCCTGCACATGGGAGAACATTATAATAATCTCCTGCACACGGGAGAACATTATTATAGTCTCCTGCACACATGAGAACATTATTATAGTCTCCTGCACATGGGAGCATGTTATTATAGTGTTCTGCACACAGGAGAACATTATTATAGTCTCCTGCACATGGGAGAACATTATTATAGTCTCCTGCAAATGAGAGAACATTATTATAGTCTCCTGCACACATGAGAACATTATTATAGTTTCCTGCACATGGGAGCATGTTAGTATAGTATTCTGCAAACAGGAGAACATTATTATAGTCTCCTGCACATGGGAGAACATTATTATAGTCTCCTGCACACAGGAGAACGTTATTATAGTCTCCTGCACACGGGAGAACATTATTATAGTCTCCTGCACATGGGAGAACATTATTATAGTCTCCTGCACATGGGAGAACATTATCATAGTCTCCTGCACATGGGAGATCATTATTATAGTTTCTAGCACACGGGAGAACATTATTATACTCTCCTGCACATGGGAGAACATTATTATAGTCTCCTGCACAAAGGAGAACATTATTATAGTCTCCTGCACATGGGAGCATGTTATTATAGTATTCTGCACATAGGAGAACATTATTATAGTCTCCTGCACATGGGAGAACATTATTATAGTCTCCTGCACAGGGGAGAACATTATTATAGACTCCTGCACATGGGAGCATGTTATTATAGTCTCCTGCACATGGTGGAACATTATGATAGTCTCCTGCACACAGGAGCACATTATTATAGTCTCCTGCACATGGGAGAATGGTATTATAGTATTCTGCACACGGGAGAACATTATTATAGTCTCCTGCACATGGGAGAACATTATTATAGTCTCCTGCACATGGGAGAACATTATCATAGTCTACTGCACACAGGAGAACATTATTATAGTCTCCTGCACATGGGAGCATGTTATTATAGTATTCTGCACACAGGAGAACATTATTATAGTCTCATGCACATCGGAGAACATTATTATAGTCTCCTGCACACGGGAGAACATTTTTATAGTCTCCTGCACACAGGAGAACATTATTATAGTCTCCTGCACATGGGAGGATGTTATTATAATCTCCTGCACATGAGAGAAAATTATTACAGTCTCCAGAACACGGGAGAAAATTATTATAGTCTCCTGCACAAAGGAGAACATTATTATAGTCTCCTGCACATGGCAGCATGTTACTATAATCTCCTGCACATGGGAGAACATTATTATAGTCTCCTGCACATGGGAGAACATTATTATAGTCTCCTGCACATGGGAGAATGTTATTATAATCTCCTGCACATGGGAGAACATTATTATAGTCTCCTACACATGGGAGAACATTATTATAGTTTCGTGCACACGGGAGAACATTATTATACTCTCCTGCACATGAGAGAACATTATTATAGTCTCCTACACATGGGAGAACATTATTTTAGTCTCCTGCACACAGGAGAACATTATTATAGTCTCCTGCACAGAGGAGAACATTATTATAGTCTCCTGCACACGGAGAACATTATTATAGTCTCCTGCACACATGAGAACATTATTAGAGTCTCCTGCACATGGGAGCATGTTATTATAGTGTTCTGCACACAGGAAAACATTATTATAGTCTCCGGCACATGGTAGAACATTATTATAGTCTCCTGCACATGGGAGAACATTATTATAGTCTCCTGCACATGGGAGAACATTATTATAGTCTCCTGCAAATCAGAGAACATTATTATAGTCTCCTGCACACATGAGAACATTATTATAGTCTCCTGCACATGGGAGCATGTTATTATAGTATTCTGCACACAGGAGAACATTATAATAGTCTCCTGCACACGGGAGAACATTATTATAGTCTCCTGGACACAGGAGAACATTATTATAGTCTCCTGCACACGGGAGAACGTTATTATAGTCTCATGCACACGGGAGAACATCATTATAGTTTCCTGCACACGGGAGAACATTATTATAGTCTCCTGCACATGGTAGAACATTATTATAGTCTCCTGCACATGGGAGAACATTATTATAGTCTCCTGCACATGGGAGAACATTATTATAGTCTCCTGCAAATCAGAGAACATTATTATAGTCTCCTGCACACATGAGAACATTATTATAGTCTCCTGCACACGGGAGAACATTATTATAGTCTCCTGCACTCGGGAGAACGTTATTATAGTCTCCTGGACACAGGAGAACATTATTATAGTCCCCTGCACACGGGAGAACGTTATTATAGTCTCATGCACACGGGAGAACATTATTATAGTCTCCTGCACACGGGAGCATATTATTATAGTCTCCTGTACATGAGAGTATGTTATTATAGTTTCCTGCACACGAGTGAACATTATTATAGTCTCCTGCACATGGGAGAACATTATTATAGTCTCCTGCATTTGAGAGAACATTATTATAGTCTCCTGCACACATGAGAACATTATTATAGTCTCCTGCACATGGGAGCATGTTATTATAGTATTCTGCACACAGGAGAACATTATTATAGTCTCCTGCACATGGGAGAACAGTATAATAATCTCCTGCACACGGGAGAACATTATTATAGTCTCCTGCACACGGGAGAACATTATTATAGTCTCCTGCACACGGGAGAACATTATTATAGTCTCCTGCACTTGGGAGAACATTATTATAGTGTACTGCACATGGGAGTATGTTATTATAGTATTCTGCACACAGGAGAACTTTATTATAATCTCCTGCACATGGGAGAACATTATTATAGTCCCCTGCACATGGGAGAACATTATTATAGTCTCCTGCAAATGAGAGAACATTATTATAGTCTCCTGCACACATGAGAACATTATTATAGTCTCCAGCACATGGGAGCATGTTAGTATAGTATTCTGCACACAGGAGAACATTATAATAGTCTCCTGCACACGGGAGAACATTATTATAGTCTCCTGCACACATGAGAACATTATTATAGTCTCCTGCACATGGGAGCATGTTATTATAGTATTCTGCACACAGGAGAACATTATTATAGTCTCCTGCACATGGGAGAACAGTATAATAATCTCCTGCACACGGGAGAACATTATTATAGTCTCCTGCACACGGGAGAACATTATTATAGTCTCCTGCACTTGGGAGAACATTATTATAGTCTACTGCACATGGGAGAACATTATTAATGTCTCCTGCACATGGGAGTATGTTATTATAGTCTCCTGCACATGGGAGAACATTATTATAGTCTCCTGCACACGGGAGAACATTATTATAGTCTCCTGCACATGGGAGTATGTTATTATAGTCTCCTGCACATGGGAGAACATTATTATAGTCTCCTGCACATGGGAGCATGTTATTATAGTCTCCTGCACACGGGAGAACATTATGATAGTCTCCTGCACACAGGAGAACATTATTATAGTCTCCTGCACATGGGAGCATGGTATTATAGTATTCTGCACACAGGAGAACATTATTATAGTCTCCTGCACATGGGAGAACATTATTATAGTCTCCTGCACATGGGAGCATGGTATTATAGTATTCTGCACACAGGAGAACATTATTATAGTCTCCTGCACATGGGAGAACATTATTATAGTCTCCTGCACATGGGAGAACATTATTATAGTCTCCTGCACAGAGGGGAACATTATTATAGTCTCCTGCACATGGGAGCATGTTATTATAGTATTCTGCACACAGGAGAACATTATTATAGTCTCCTGCACATGGGAGCATGTTATTATAGTCTCCTGCACATGGGAGAACATTATTATAGTCTCCTGCACACAGGAGAACGTTATTATAGTCTCCTGCACACGGGAGAACATTATTATACTCTCCTGCACATGAGAGAACATTATTATAGTCTCCTGCACAGAGGAGAACATTATTATAGTCTCCTGCACACGGAGAACGTTATTATAGTCTCCTGCACACATGAGAACATTATAGTCTCCTGCACATGGGAGCATGTTATTATAGTCTCCTGCACATGGGAGAACATTATGATAGTCTCCTGCACAGAGGGGAACATTATTATAGTCTCCTGCACATGGGAGCATGTTATTATAGTATTCTGCACACAGGAGAACATTATTATAGTCTCCTGCACATGGGAGCATGTTATTATAGTCTCCTGCACATGGGAGAACATTATTATAGTCTCCTGCACACAGGAGAACGTTATTATAGTCTCCTGCACACGGGAGAACATTATTATACTCTCCTGCACATGAGAGAACATTATTATAGTCTCCTGCACACGGAGAACGTTATTATAGTCTCCTGCACACATGAGAACATTATAGTCTCCTGCACATGGGAGCATGTTATTATAGTCTCCTGCACATGGGAGAACATTATGATAGTCTCCTGCACACAGGAGCACATTATTATAGTCTCCTGCACATGGGAGCATGTTATTATAGTATTCTGCACACAGGAGAACATTATTATAGTCTCCTGCACATCGGAGAACATTATTATAGTCTCCTGCACACGGGAGAACATTTTCATAGTCTCCTGCACACAGGAGAACATTATTATAGTCTCCTGCACATGGGAGGATGTTATTATAATCTCCTGCACATGAGAGAACATTATTATAGTCTCCAGAACACGGGAGAAAATTATTATAGTTTCCTGCACAAAGGAGAACATTATTATAGTCTCCTGCACATGGGAGCATGTTACTATAATCTCCTGCACATGGGATAACATTATTATAGTCTCCTGCACATGGGAGAACATTATTATAGTCTCCTGCACATGGGAGCATGTTATTATAATCTCCTGCACATGGGAGAACATTATTATAGTCTCCTACACATGTGAGAACATTATTATAGTTTTGTCCACACGGGAGAACATTAATATACTCTCCTGCACATGAAAGAACATTATTATAGTCTCCTGCACATGGGCGAACATTATTTTAGTCTCCTGCACACAGGAGAACATTATTATAGTCTCCTGCACAGAGGAGAACATTATTATAGTCTCCTGCACACGGAGAAAGTTATTATAGTCTCCTGCACACATGAGAACATTATTAGAGTCTCCTGCACATGGGAGCATGTTATTATAGTGTTCTGCACAAAGGAGAACATTATTATAGTCTCCTGCAAATGAGAGAACATTATTATACTCTCCTGCACATATGAGAACATTATTATAGTCTCCTGCACATGGGAGCATGTTATTATAGTATTCTGCACACAGGAGAACATTATAATAGTCTCCTGCACACGGGAGAACATTATTATAGTCTCCTGCACATGGGAGAACATTATTATAGTCTCCTGCACATGGGAGAACATTATTATAGTCTCCTGCAAATGAGAGAACATTATTATACTCTCCTGCACATATGAGAACATTATTATAGTCTCCTGCACATGGGAGCATGTTATTATAGTATTCTGCACACAGGAGAACATTATAATAGTCTCCTGCACACGGGAGAACATTATTATAGTCTCCTGCACACAGGAGAACATTATTATAGTCTCCTGCACACGGGAGAACGTTATTATAGTCTCCTGCACACGGGAGAACATTATTATACTTTCCTGCACAAGGGAGAACATTATTATAGTCTCCTGCATATGGGAGAACATTATTATAGTCTCCTGCATTTCAGAGAACATTATTATAGTCTCCTGCACACATGAGAACATTATTATAGTCTCCTGCACATGGGAGCATGTTATTATAGTATTCTGCACACAGGAGAACATTATAATAGTCTCCTGCACATGGGAGAACATTATAATAATCTCCTGCACACGGGAGAACATTATTATAGTCCCCTGCACACGGGAGAACGTTATTATAGTCTCCTGCACATGGGAGAACATTATTATAGTTTCCTGCACACGGGAGAACATTATTATAGTCTCCTGCACATGGGAGAACATTATTATAGTCTACTGCACATGGGAGAATATTATTATAGTCTCCTGCACATGGGAGAACATTATTATAGTCTCCTGCACATGGGAGAATGTTATTATAGTCTCCTGCACATGGGAGAACATTATGATAGTCTCCTGCACACAGGAGAACATTATTATAGTCTCCTGCACAAGGGAGCATGGTATTATAGTATTCTGCACATGGGAGAACATTATTATAGTCTCCTGCACATGGGAGAACATTATTATAGTCTCCTGCACAGAGGAGAACATTATTATAGTCTCCTGCACTTGGGAGCATGTTATTATAGTATTCTGCACACAGGAGAACATTATTATAGTCTCCTGCACATGGGAGAACATTATAATAATCTCCTGCACACGGGAGAACATTATTATAGTCTCCTGCACACATGAGAACATTATTATAGTCTCCTGCACATGGGAGCATGTTATTATAGTGTTCTGCACACAGGAGAACATTATTATAGTCTCCTGCACACATGAGAATATTATTATAGTCTCCTGCACATGGGAGAACATTATTATAGTCTCCTGCAAATGAGAGAACATTATTATAGTCTCCTGCACACATGAGAACATTATTATAGTTTCCTGCACATGGGAGCATGTTAGTATAGTATTCTGCAAACAGGAGAACATTATTATAGTCTCCTGCACATGGGAGAACATTATTATAGTCTCCTGCACACAGGAGAACGTTATTATAGTCTCCTGCACACGGGAGAACATTATTATAGTCTCCTGCACATGGGAGAACATTATTATACTCTCCTGCACATGGGAGAACATTATCATAGTCTCCTGCACATGGGAGAACATTATTATAGTTTCTAGCACACGGGAGAACATTATTATACTCTCCTGCACATGGGAGAACATTATTATAGTCTCCTGCACAAAGGAGAACATTATTATAGTCTCCTGCACATGGGAGCATGTTATTATAGTATTCTGCACACATGGTGGAACATTATGATAGTCTCCTGCACACAGGAGCACATTATTATAGTCTCCTGCACATGGGAGCATGGTATTATAGTATTCTGCACACGGGAGAACATTATTATAGTCTCCTGCACATGGGAGA
The DNA here is from genome assembly GCF_902713425.1 of Acipenser ruthenus. NCBI lineage: Eukaryota > Metazoa > Chordata > Actinopteri > Acipenseriformes > Acipenseridae > Acipenser > Acipenser ruthenus. The sequence continues at coordinate 14,527,050 of NC_081211.1, forward strand.
ACATTATTATAGTCTCCTGCACATGGGAGAACATTATCATAGTCTCCTGCACACAGGAGAACATTATTATAGTCTCCTGCACATGGGAGCATGTTATTATAGTATTCTGCACACAGGAGAACATTATTATAGTCTCCTGCACATGGGAGAACATTATTATAGTCTCCTGCACAGAGGAGAACATTATTCTAGTCTCCTGCACATGGGAGCATGTTATAATAATCTCCTTCACATGGGAGAATATTATTATAGTCTCCTGCACAAAGGAGAACATTATTATAGTCTCCTGCACATGGGAGAACATTATCATAGTCTCCTGCACACAGGAGAACATTATTATAGTCTCCTGCACATGGGAGCATGTTATTATAGTATTCTGCACACAGGAGAACATTATTATAGTCTCCTGCACATCGGAGAACATTATTATAGTCTCCTGCACACGGGAGAACATTTTTATAGTCTCCTGCACACAGGAGAACATTATTATAGTCTCCTGCACATGGGAGGATGTTATTATAATCTCCTGCACATGAGAGAACATTATTATAGTCTCCTGCACACGGGAGAAAATTATTATAGTCTCCTGCACAAAGGAGAACATTATTATAGTCTCCTGCACATGGGAGCATGTTACTATAATCTCCTGCACATGGGAGAACATTATTATAGTCTCCTGCACATGGGAGAACATTATTATAGTCTCCTGCAAATGAGAGAACATTATTATAGTCTCCTGCACACATGAGAACATTATTATAGTCTCCTGCACATGGGAGCATGTTAGTATAGTATTCTGCAAACAGGAGAACATTATTATAGTCTCCTGCACATGGGAGAACATTATTATAGTCTCCTGCACACAGGATAACGTTATTATAGTCTCCTGCACACGGGAGAACATTATTATAGTCTCCTGCACATGGGATAACATTATTATAGTCTCCTGCACATGGGAGCATGTTATTATAGTCTCCTGCACATGGGAGAACATTATGATAGTCTCCTGCACACAGGAGAACATTATTATAGTCTCCTGCACATTTGAGCATGGTAATATAGTATTCTGCACTCAGGAGAACATTATTATAGTCTCCTACACATGGGAGAACATTATTATAGTCTCCTGCACATGGGAGAACATTATTATAGTCTCCTGCACATGGGAGACCATTATTATTGTCTCCTGCACAGAGGAGAACATTATTCTAGTCTCCTGCACATGGGAGCATGTTATTATAGTATTCTGCACACAGGAGAACATTATTATAGTCTCCTGCACACGGGAGAACATTATTATAGTTTCCTGCACACGAGAGAACATTATTATAGTCTACTGCACATGGGAGAACATTATTATAGTCTCCTGCACATGGGAGAACATTATTATAGTCTCCTGCACATGGGAGAACATTATTATAGTCTCCTGCACAGAGGAGAACATTATTCTAGTCTCCTGCACATGGGAGCATGTTATAATAATCTCCTTCACATGGGAGAATATTATTATAGTCTCCTGCACAAAGGAGAACATTATTATAGTCTCCTGCACATGGGAGAACATTATTATAGTCTCCTGCACATGGGAGAACATTATTATAGTCTCCTGCACATGGGAGCATGTTATTATAGTCTCCTGCACATGGGAGAACATTATGATAGTCTCCTGCACACAGGAGCACATTATTATAGTCTCCTGCACATGGGAGCATGGTATTATAGTATTCTGCACACGGGAGAACATTATTATAGTCTCCTGCACATGGGAGAACATTATCATAGTCTCCTGCACACAGGAGAACATTATTATAGTCTCCTGCACATGGGAGCATGTTATTATAGTATTCTGCACACATGAGAACATTATTATAGTCTCCTGCACATCGGAGAACATTATTATAGTCTCCTGCACACGGGAGAACATTTTTATAGTCTCCTGCACACAGGAGAACATTATTATAGTCTCCTGCACATGGGAGGATGTTATTATAATCTCCTGCACATGGGAGAACATTATTATAGTCTCCTGCACATGGGAGCATGTTACTATAATCTCCTGCACATGGGAGAACATTATTATAGTCTCCTGCACATGGGAGAACATTATTATAGTTTCCTGCACACGGGAGAACATTATTATACTCTCCTGCACACGGGAGAACATCTTTATAGTCTCCTGCACACAGGAGAACATTATTATAGTCTCCTGCACATGGGAGGATGTTATTATAATCTCCTGCACATGAGAGAACATTATTATAGACTCCTGCACACGGGAGAAAATTATTATAGTCTCCTGCACAAAGGAGAACATTATTATAGTCTCCTGCACATGGGAGCATGTGATTATAATCTCCTGCACACGGGAGAACATTATTATACTCTCCTGCACACAGGAGAACATTATTATAGTCTCCTGCACAGAGGAGAACATTATTATAGTCTCCTGCACACGGAGAATGTTATTATAGTCTCCTGCACACATGAGAACATTATTATAGTCTCCTGCACATGGGAGCATGTTATTATAGTGTTCTGCACACAGGAGAACATTATTATAGTCTCCTTCACATGGGAGAACATTATTATCGTCTCCTGCACATGGGAGAACATTATTATAGTCTCCTGCACATGTGAGAACATTATTATAGTCTCCTGCAAATGAGAGAACATTATTATAGTCTCCTGCACACATGAGAACATTATTATAGTCTCCTGCACATGGGAGCATGTTATAATAGTATTCTGCACACAGGAGAACATTATTATAGTCTCCTGCACACAGGAGAACATTATTATAGTCTCATGCACACGGGAGAACATTTTTATAGTCTCCTGCACACAGGAGAACATTATTATAGTCTCCTGCACATGGGAGGATGTTATTATAATCTTCTGCACATGAGAGAACATTATTATAGTCTCCTGCACACGGGAGAAAATTATTATAGTCTCCTGCACAAAGGAGAACATTATTATAGTCTCCTGCACACGGGAGAACATTTTTATAGTCTCCTGCACACAGGAGAACATTATTATAGTCTCCTGCACATGGGAGGATGTTATTATAATCTCCTGCACATGAGAGAACATTATTATAGTCTCCTGCACACGTGAGAAAATTATTATAGTCTCCTGCACAAAGGAGAACATTATTATAGTCTCCTGCACATGGGAGCATGTTACTATAATCTCCTGCACATGGGAGAACATTATTATAGTCTCCTGCACACGGGAGAACATTATTATAGTTTCCTGCACAAAGGAGAACATTATTATAGTCTCCTGCACACAGGAGAACATTATTATAGTTTCCTTCACATGGGAGAACATTATTATAGTCTCCTGCACATGGGAGAACATTATTATAGTCTCCTGCACATGTGAGAACATTATTATAGTCTCCTGCAAATGAGAGAACATTATTATAGTCTCCTGCACACATGAGAACATTATTATAGTCTCCTGCACATGGGAGCATGTTATAATAGTATTCTGCACACAGGAGAACATTATTATAGTCTCCTGCACACAGGAGAACATTATTATAGTCTCATGCAGACGGGAGAACATTTTTATAGTCTCCTGCACACAGGAGAACATTATTATAGTCTCCTGCACATGGGAGGATGTTATTATAATCTTCTGCACATGAGAGAACATTATTATAGTCTCCTGCACACGGGAGAAAATTATTATAGTCTCCTGCACAAAGGAGAACATTATTATAGTCTCCTGCACATGGGAGAACATTTTTATAGTCTCCTGCACACAGGAGAACATTATTATAGTCTCCTGCACATGGGAGGATGTTATTATAATCTCCTGCACATGAGAGAACATTATTATAGTCTCCTTCACATGGGAGAAAATTATTATAGTCTCCTGCACAAATGAGAACATCATTATAGTCTCCTGCACATGGGAGCATGTTACTATAATCTCCTGCACATGGGAGAACATTATTATAGTCTCCTGCACACGGGAGAACATTATTATAGTTTCCTGCACAAAGGAGAACATTATTATAGTCTCCTGCACAAAAGAGAACATTATTATAGTCTCCTGCACATGGGAGCATGTTATTATAGTATTCTGCACACAGGAGAACATTATTATAGTCTCCTGCACATGAGAGAACATTATTATAGTTTCCTGCAGACGGGAGAACATTATTATAGTCTCCTGCACACGGGAGAACATTATTATATACTCCTGCACATGGGAGCATGTTATTATACTATTCTGCACACAGGAGAACATTATTATAGTCTCCTGCACACGGGAAAATATTATTATAGTCTCCTGCACATGAGAGAACATTATTATAGTTTCCTGCAGACGGGAGAACATTATTATAGTCTCCTGCACACGGGAGAACATTATTATATACTCCTGCACATGGGAGCATGTTATTATACTATTCTGCACACAGGAGAACATTATTATAGTCTCCTGCACACGGGAAAATATTATTATAGTCTCCTGCACATGGGAGAACATTATTATAGTCTCCTGCACATGGGAGAACATTATTATAGTCTGCTGCACACAGGAGAACATTATTATAGTCTCCTGCACATGAGAGAACATTTTTATAGTCTCCTGCAAATGAGAGAACATTATTATAGTCTCCTGCACACGGGAGAACATTATTATATACTCCTGCACATAGGAGAACATTATTATAGTCTCCTGCACACGGGAGCATGTTATTATAGTCTCCTGCACATGAGAGAACATTATTATAATCTCCTGCACATGGGAGAACATTATTATAATCTCCTGCACACAGGAGAACATTTTTATAGTCTCCTGCACATGGTAGAACCTTATTATCGTCTCCTGCACATGGGATAACAGTATTATCGTCTGCTGCACACAGGAGAACATTATTATAGTTTCCTGCACACGGGAAAATATTATTATAGTCTCCTGCACATGGGAGAACATTATTATAGTCTCCTGCACATGGGAGAACATTATTATAGTCTCCTGCACATGGGAGAAGATTATTATAGTCTCCTGCACATGGGAGAACATTATTATAGTCTCCTGCACATGGGAGAACATTATTATAGTCTGCTGCACACAGGAGAACATTATTATAGTCTCCTGCACATGAGAGAACATTTTTATAGTTTCCTGCAAATGAGAGAACATTATTATAGTCTCCTGCACACGGGAGAACATTATTATATACTCCTGCACACGGGAGCATGTTAATATAGTCTCCTGCACACGGGAGCATGTTATTATAATCTCCTGCACATGAGAGAACATTATTATAGTCTCCTGCACATAGGAGAACATTATTATAGTCTCCTGCACACGGGAGCATGTTATTATAGTCTCCTGCACATGAGAGAACATTATTATAATCTCCTGCACATGGGAGAACATTATTATAATCTCCTGCACACAGGAGAACATTTTTATAGTCTCCTGCACATGGGAGAACCTTATTATCGTCTCCTGCACATGGGAGAACAGTATTATAGTCTCCTGTAGATCTTTTCCCTTTAACTGTTTCAACACTGCCTGCATCTCCTGTAAAACAAGACACCCTCATTGATTTCACATTGAACCAACTCAATTCTCTGGGTAGGGGCTTTGTGAAGTTCTTTTTGGTTACATCCTCATACATATTAAATTCCGTGGCACCTCAAAGCCTGGAGAAGAGGGAAGTGTGTTGGCTGATTAGCACAAGGTCAGGCCTTGCTTGGTCTGTGTTGTAACTTATCCTTGTGTTTCTGTGTTATTTGGTTAATAGCACATGGGACAGTCAGACGATAGTGGATCAATACTCTCCAGGCACTGGTGCTTTGTGTAGTTAATGATTCATCCTTTTCATTGCTCCTGTATGGTCACTATATGCAAATATAGAGTTAATACCAGGGCCAAAAAGAAACAAAAAATGTGTCAAGTGTTTTTACAAAGACTCTCATGCAGGTTTTTCTTGCCCACATTGAAAGCAATCGTATTTATACTTTATACAATTGTACAGCTTTCACTGACAATGCGTATAGAGAGAGATGTATCACTGTAAGCACATGGTTCCTGTACTGAAGAGGGGTAGAGAGAGATGCATCACTGTAAGCACATGGTTCCTGTACTGTCAATAGGTAGAGAGAGATGTGTCACTGTAAGCACATGGTTCCTGTACTGAAGAGGGGTGAGACAGCTAGCCTGTCCTATATTGTGACCCATCAAGGTCATGCCTCAAACCTGAACACCCCTATCTCTATAAAATATGATCTGTATGATCAGCAGCTTCTTTAATTAACAAACATTACTCTAGTAAATGGGTTTACTGTTCAGTATAAAGCTTTGTTAATACTGCATTTATGACCTCAATATGGGCAGAATGCTGTGCACAATAGAGCCGTGCTACCCGATCCGAGCCCGACGGGACCTGACAAGAAGTGTTGGGTTCGGGTCGGGCAGGTGTAGTTTGTATCTTATGGTTTGAGCTCGGGTCAGGATGGGTCGGGTTAGTGTTAGCAGTGAGTGGATTATGGTGTTTTTAATTTTAAGTGAGTATTTTGAGTACTTCCTGCTTCACGATTTTTGAAAAACCACTTACCATGCACCATAGATTCCTTGAGAAATTACCACTGTAATATCATCTCACAAACCCGCTTATTAGTTTTGTGCAGGCTTATTCGTTTTGTGCAGCCTGTCAAATGCTGCGTCGCCGGGCTTTAACCACAGGTTATAATTAATCTCCAACACAACTGGGACCGTTACAGTTTTCAAGTCAAGACTAAAACACACTTTTATAAAATGGCTTTCTTATCTTAGTGGGTTTTAATGTAACTTTAAAATGGCTGCTTTTGTATTATTATGTGTATAAGTAAGGTATAAACCATGATGGGCCGTGCGGTTCCCGTAATATATACCAGACCTGTTGTCATTTTTTCCACAGTGGATTTAGATGTACCTTTTCCAGAACAGGAACCCTCCACTGCTACACATTCTCCTGTTGATAGTTTTTTTTTTACTCCATCAGCCTATATACAGATGAACCCGCTTTATATCATGATTGCCGTGCAGGCATCATTTGTGACATAAAGCAGGTCATGATATAAACTGGGTTTCACGTTTATCTATGACAGCACATTATGAGTACGAGAAAAAAAGAAAGAAAACTAACAGTGAATTAAAGAGCTTTAATGCTGTGCATTTAGTCGTTCTTTACATTTAAACAAATGCATATTGTTTACTGCAGGACAAATACATTTATCTAAAACAGTCATGAATTGTCGACAAATACATTTATCTAAAACAGTCATGAATTGTCAACTGATGAGAGGACTTCGTGTTTTTTTTGTGCATTTGTATTAGACAATATGTTGTATTCAGCGATATAAAAGTCCACGTGGCTTTGTAAAATGCAAATCTTGCAAAATATTACTGAAATATTCCAGCAAAAAGATGGGAAATTCATCTCTGCAGCGGCACACTGAAAAGTGATGTATTCATCCTGTAGCTGTTTTAAAAGCCATAGTTGTGGTGTAATATTTGTTATTGAACGTTAATTTTTGCCGTTTGATGAGAATGCGAATTTGCAAGAGCTTTTGTGTGGCTATTTATGGTAACAAAGTTTCGAAGAAGCCTTTTGTTGTCTTCTTTTAAATCATGCAGTGTTGGATTACTAGGAAAGGAAGTAAATGAGATCTGATTAATTGAGAGTGATTTTTTCTTTATTTATTTACGTTTTAACTGGAAACCAGGAATACTCTACACTAAAGGTACTTAGTTGAGAGTATGTGTTAGGAATATATTTGTGGAGATGGTCGGGTCAGGTATGCAAATATTTCAAAGGTTTCAGGTTTTAAATTTAGGCCAGAGCAGACCTCTAGTGCACAAGTGAGGCCTAATAAATATACGCATCATACACATGGTAGACGTATAATAGACGTATCACCCCTCAACTCAACACGGCACGACCATCATGACAGTAAAACTAGACATAATGAAGCGTTCTTACCTTTGTATAAGTTAGTGATCAGCAGATGTGTCAGCCAACCGAAGAGCACAGCGTGTGGTTTTCACTAACTACTGTGCAGAATAAATACATTTTTTCTATGTGTAAATATCGGGACTTTCTTCCTATGCATCGGGACGCGGGACATTTGCTAGGAAATCGGGACTGTCCCGACCATATAGGGACTGTTGACATGTATGTAATTCCGCATATTCCATTGTAAATGGCTGGTTCTTACCAGGCAAAATATCTACGAAAAATCAGTTGTGTTTAGTTTATCCATAACTTCAAAGACTAAAATACAGTAAAGCATACAAACATTTCAGTAGCTCAATGAAACAGTAAACAAAGCTCTTCGTAATGGACCACATTTTCTTTAGTTTTACTTACCAAGCTGGGATAATGTTGATTAAAATACCCTTCACACTTTCCTGCAGAAGGCAGTCTTTGTTTCGTTGGGTTATGTGGGATAATTAATCCATAACTTCAAACACGGATGAAGGCATTAGCTGAAACGTTTGTCTGCTTGTCTTCTTACATGATATCTTATCCTATAGTTTTATCTCAGATTCTGTGAGGTTCTGACACACTGAGAGGAGGAGGCTGTCTGTTTGAGTGGAATTAGTGTGGTTGTTGGTGCACACGCACATGCACACCCACACCTACACACACGCACCCCCACACACACGCACCCACGCAGACACACGCACGTGCACACACACACACACACACACACACACACACACACAGCCACACACCCGCGCAAACACACACTCAGGCTATCTGGAAAAGAATCCTCTCTAGTCCAAAGAGAGATAGGCAGGCTTGGAGGCAAGGAGGGAGGGAGGAAGACAGGCAGGCAGGCAGGCAGGGAGACAGGCAGGCAGGCAGGGAGACAGGCAGGGAGGGAGGCAGGGAGGCAGGCAGGCAGGGAGGGAGGAAGAGTTTGGTTCAGTTCTCCACTGAGGGGCTGGGGGAAGTTCAGTCACAGCACAGCGAGTTTTCTACTGTTTTTTCAGTCTAGTAGTTCAGTCACCAGGCTTATTAAATCAAGGGCCCTCTTTGGACAAAGACCGCCAATTAAGCCATTTTTTTTATGGGCTTCAGTCCAACAGGGTGGACCTTGGTCCATCTCTCAGTCACTGCTCAATTCCTCTGGTCTGCACTTGCAGAATAAAAGGCTATTTTTATTTCATTCAGGACTCCTGCTACCCAAGTGGTGCAGAAAGTGATTGCAGAAGACATGCATAAAATGTTTATGAATGATAGTTAGTTTCTTAAAAGTGGGTTGAAGCAGATACGTTTACAAAACATGGATATGTGTGTTTGTTTTACATTACACACATTTTATTACTGATGAATACATATATTTCACATCAGTCCAAATGATAAGTTTGAATTTCATTAATAAAATAAATACAAAACAATTACTATCATACTAAATCACAGTATTAATAAACTGTGTTCCTTCAAAAGGCTTGATTGCCTTTATAGAGCTTTCGGATTTGCTGCTAGCCTTTAAAAATGTATGAAGCAGAGTGTGAAGGGTTAATTGAGTGGACAGGTGTTGCTAGGCACCAGCCCCCATTATGTCTGGGGAGACAGAGCTGGAGAGTTTCAGATGAGAGGATCTGCTGTTTTCAAGCTCCCGCTATGCGCTGAGTATCAGGGAATGCAACACATCTGAACCACATGCTGCACTGCAGTTACAAAGAAATCAGACAAAACAGGAAAACACAATGTCTCTGAAATAAGGAAAAAACGGATCTTGTATCCCCAATAAAAGTTTTCTTTGGTGTACAGTATTCTGCTATAACAAAAGTATTATAAAGTGATTTTTTTTTGTGTGTGAATTGGACTCATTAATGCACCATCACTCCTTGTGGTCTTCACAATGGAGAACTAGCCCTGAGCTCACAGCACAGTAGGAATGCTTGCACACTGACCTCATCTGATCTGAAAACATGTTGAAAAAACATATTAAAAAAGACCAGAAATGCAACAACAATATAAAAGAAAAATGTGAGGGCCACTGTATTAGTTTGTTAACCCCACAAATATGTTGTATTTATTATACTGCCTATTGCTTCCAATGCAGCAGCAGGAGAAGAGAAGAGAAGAGAAGAGAAGAGAAGAGAGAAGATGAGAGGAGAGGAGAGGAGAAGAAAGGAGATGAGATGAGATAGGAGAGGAGATGAGGGGAGAGGAGAGGAGAGGAAAGGAGGAGATGAGGGTAGAGAAGATGTGGAGAGGAGAAGAGGAGAAGAGAGGACAGAAGAGATGAGAGGCAAGGAGATGAGGGGAGAGAAGAGAGGAGAGGAGAGATGAGAGGAGAGGGCTCCAGGTGGGAGTCAGATCTGTGACATTAACACTCTTGTGATTTATGATGTCATTAGAATCCTTGATGCAGAAAAGAACCTTGTAACTCACTGCACCTTGTATATTATTCTATATGTAAATCATAGCATAAATAAGTGAAACTGCATAATGACCAGAGTAAACTTGAAGAGAAAGTAGCAGGGTCCAGAAAACTATAGAATTACTGTATGCAGGGGTGTTTTGTTAATTTAGTTTGTCAGTTAGTTTGTTAATGTTAATTTGTCAGTTAGTTTATTATTATCGTTTATTAACATACGCTTGCCTATTGTTTTTCTGTTAATGTTCTGTTCATTTCATATGCTGATGCACGCGTGTCATGACATAAGAAACAAATACATTTTAATTATTGATTCATATCGTGATTGGCCTAGGCATATTGTGTCCGGTGGTCAACTCTTTATCTTAGAGAACTTCAGCTAGAGAACACTTCACTTGCTTCCCTGGGGGTGCTCTCTTAGCCAGAGACTTCAACCAGAGACTGTATTGTACAAAATTACATGGGGTGCATATTTAAATTGAACATCTCAATGATCTCAATGATGTCTGAGAGAGACGGCAGGCAATGAGTGTGCCCCCATCTACCACACTTTGAAACTTTGATAGATGCACTACTTGAATTCTTTTTGGATTTTCCGAGGGTTGGAGCCTTTGTATCTTTCTTTATTGTAGATATGCAAGTTTTCTTTGTGCGCTATGTTTTATTTTGTTGAAAAGACTGCCGCTCCTTACTGCAGATGTCCCCAGTGAACAACGAGCTCCTCACGAACACAAACACTCCTGCAATGTCCAGGCACGCTGAATTATTTATAGACTTGCTTTGCAAATAGCTGTCCTGTAATTTAGCACTCTGATTGGTCCTAGCTACATGTCACGTGTAGGGTTGCTGCTTTGGTCCAGTGTTTTCAAAAGCACATCAAACTAAATAAACAGTCAAACAAACACAGTTCAGGATGCAGGCATACAAACAACCATTCTTCATGTTTCCTGTATGTCCTATAGTAACCGCTTGAACTGTTCAGTGATCAGAACCCTGTAAAACCTGTGCCTTCTGCCACTTCTGTTGCAATGCTTGTCTTCTTTCTATTCCTTAAGGATATTATCTTCAAGTATTGCTCATCCTTGTTAGACAGCTTTTTGGGTCTTCCAGTCCTAGGTTTGTCAATTACAGATGATGTTTCTCTGTACTTGCTGATTATGCTTCAGATGCCACACCTTGAAAATCAAGTGATGCGAGCTATTTCACTCAATGTGTTTCCTTCTTTATGCAAGTCAAGGTTGTTATAATAGTAGAAAAAACTAGTGGAGGCTTTGAGTAAATTGTTGATGCTAATAATGCATCGGAGTAGAAAAATGCAACATGTCTAAGACTTTTGCACAGCAGTGTGTGTGTGTATATATATATAGATGTAATTTTTTTTGCAAAATTGTTGGGACTGTTGGGACATTTGGTGATTGCAAGTACAAAGCTTGCGAAACCACACCAATCCCCTAGCCAATAAATACACTTTTTATATGCAGTACAGCGTTTCAGTACTCGAGAACCAGACACACAAAGGTCAGTCAACATTCTGCATTTCAGTACCTATTGTTTCGATTACTGTATACCATGGCTTCAAAACCCACGCATTACTGGAGAACCAGGCACACAAAGGTCAGTCAACATTCTGCACTTCAGTGAATAAGACACAGCTGTGAGCTGTGCTGAACTGGTCACAATCCTGCAACAATTCAGCACCTGCTTCTTATGTAATCAGTAGCAGTTTTCCTTTTCTTCATATTCTACACATGCAATTTAACTCAAACTTACAGACTAGCAAGCATGTGGTGTAGATAACTCTGCAGGAAAGTCATGTTTTTCACCAGCCTCTCAAACCAAAGGGAGGTTCCTGTTACACTTGGCCCAAATGTTACCATAAAGGTGAAGTATAGCTACTCGCTAGTCTTGAAAAACAGTCCTAGTCAAAAATGATATCTTTAAAATACATGTAGTGGACAAAAAAATGGAAACACCAATGTAAAGTCACTTAATAGGGTGTTGGGCCACTATGGAATCCCGCTCTGTGGAGTTCTCGGCGGACCGTTTTTGATGAAACTGGCTGCTCACGACCCAGGTTGAAATTTGCAGTCAATTGATCTGCAGTTGCTCGTCTGTTTTTTCCTTGCACTTCGGATTAATGCACGGATATCACAATCCTGGAGTATGCGCTTCCGCCCACTGTTGCCCTTTGCTGATGATGTCTTTCCCTCGGAGTTCCATGCCAACATCACCTTAGACACCGTTGCTTGTGAAACATAAACAAGTTGAGCTGTCTTGGTCACAGAAGCTCCTGTCAAACGTGCCCCAACAGTCACCCCTCTTTCAAAGTCACTGAGGTCTCCTCTTGCAGCCATGCTAGCCATAATTATAGGCAACTAGGCCTGTCCAGCATTTTTATACATGACCCTAAGCATGCTGGGATGTTATTTGCTTAATTAACGCATGAGCCACACCTGTGTGGAAGCTCTTTCTTTCAATATACTTGGTGTCCCTCATTTACTCAGGTGTTTCCATTTTTTGTCCACTACCTGTATGTCTGAATTTATGAGGTTTCATGAGTAATTGCCAGAGTGCCCTGAGAAGCTACTCAGGACCTGGATAATCACTGCAGTTTAGCCAAGTGTCACCCGGATGGCTTGGTGGTGACATCAGACCAGGAAGAGACAGACAACAATAAAAAAATAAAATAAAAGGTTTAAACAAAAACAAAACAGAAACAAAACACTTATACAAAATAAACAGCACAATGGCCAAAACAAACAGACAAACTAAACAAACAAGTACCATGCTGGTCAAAATCCAGCACTAGTAGCAATTGTAGTTATATTTCTTTGTACATTCACTCAAGTCTCGTTCTTACTCCTCTCTGAACACCTAACCCTAATGAGTGGCTGATCCTGTCTTTTATACAGCTGTGCATGTGCTTGTTTGTTAATCATTCAGTCAAGCCCAGGCACATTCTGCATGTGAACTGATTTGGCAGGGAAGGCAATTAACCCTTCACTGCCGACCTTAAACACCCGTACAGAAATACCTACATTTTAAACACTAATAAAATTACACCCTATGCATACATGCATACATTTAAATTATAAAATAGCAGAAAAACATAAAATACGCGGGGTGTATCCCACCACACATCTCCCCCCTTGTGCACAGCACACAAAGGCAAGTCTCGCAGCGGAAAGGCTGCCAGTGGCAACGATGACAGCGAACCGGCTGGCTCCTCTGGCAAGTAGTGAAAGGGAAAGGCTTTGGACAGGTTGTCCTGACAGTTCATTCCCTGGGTCGGGAAGTCAATCAGCCTGGAAAAAGACGAGACTCCAGTGCGAGAATGTATTGACCTGGAAGGTAAACGAGGTAGCAGCTGCAGGCAATAGAGTCAGCTGTAATCGTTTACCAAGGGGTCATGCATAATCGCATAAAAGGGGCTGGAGAATTGTAAATCTTTTCCTTCGCTTGGGTTTTGACGTGGAAACTGGAAGGACCGGGAGATTGCCCAAAATAATTAAAAGAAAAGAATTCGTGAGTGTTTTGTTTGTTTGTCTGTTTAGTAATGGTCTGTGTTTGTTATCACCAGACGGCTAAACACAAATCCGGAGCTGTCGCCAAGGGCCAACACGAAACCGGATCACCACTGCACTACCGTCACAAATAAACATTGTTATCAGCACCTGTTTCACTAAAAGCGCGTATTATATAGTACTTCACCACAAGCACTGAGAGCACTCACTTTGGAACAGTGATCGTGTGTGTCTAATTGTGTGTGTTTTGTACCGTGTTTTTCATTTGCGGGACTGCAACCCTTTGTTTCATCACTGCGCAATACACATTGTTGTGTATTGCCAGCTCTTTATTATTTACTGGCAGGTCATCAGATCATTGGATTATAAACCATTAAAACATTTTCACCCGTACTTTGTTGTCTGTGTGATTCTTGGAATTACGGTATCTGTACTGCACCTGCTATACACCTGCTACCGCTTACCACTTTGCCACACGTGGTGTCAGAAGAGGGATGGATCGCAACGCTCTAGCGGAGCTGCTGGAGGCACTGGAGAGCAGACGGGACGCAGAGGAGAGAAGGAGAGAGGAGCGCTACTCCGCGCTCATTGAATGGGTAGGGCTGGCATTGTCCACAATGCCAGCCCCTACCGCAGCACCAGCGATGTCGGCACCGAAGGCTCGGGAGATGAAGATGTCGGCGGAGGACGACCCGGAGGCGTATTTGGTGGCGTTTGAAAGGATGGCTACCACTGCATCATGGCCGCGGGAGTTCTGGGCAAGCCAGCTGGGACCCTGCCTGATCAGGGAGGCTCAGGCAGCCTACCAGGCCATGAGCGACCTCAACGCCGCCAGCTACGACCTGGTCAAACAAGCCATTCTCCGCCGCCTCAACATAACGGCAGAGACCCACCGGGTTCGGTTTAGGGAGTACCGAAGACCCCCGGAGACACGCCCCAGGGTGGTTGCAGAGCGGTTATGTGACCACATGGTGCACTGGCTGACCCCCGAGAAGAAAACCAACGTGCAAATGGGGGAAGCAATAGTGGTGGAGCAGTTCTGCCATGTGGTCAGCGCCCATACCCAGGCTTGGATATGGCGCCACAACCCCGACACCCTGGAGGGCGCTGTGAAACTGGCCGAGGACTACGAGGCCGACCCTCACCTCTCTCTTCTCCAACACCACCACCATCAGTCCCGGGACCCAGACCTCCGAGACCGCCGACCCCAATGGGCCACCTTGCCTCCCCTCCATGGAGACCAAGGTTGGCCCCCAGCTGGGGTAGAGGTCCTGCCCCTGCCCCGTTGCCATACCAGCAGCGGGATAGACACTTAACCACTGTTTCCTCTGTCCCCCCGATTTGTTTTAGGTGCAACCAACAGGGACATCTGGCCAGGTCATGCCCCGCTGCCATGGAGTGTGACGTGGCCGCATGTAATTGGGCACCTGAGATAGGTAAGCGTAGGGAAAACGGTTGGGAGGAGCCTTGTATGATTGATGTGGTTTTAGGCAATGTGAAAACCCACGCATTAGTGGACACGGGATGTGAGCAAACCTTGATTAGAACAGCTCTCTTGGGTGGTGTTTCGTGGCGGCCACGAGGTCAGATGGCCATCTCCTGTATCCATGGAGACACGGCGGCATACCCCACACTAAAAGTATATCTATCGGTAGGACCGATAAAACGTCACCTGGTAGTAGGGGTGGTGGAAAGGTTGCCACACCCAGTTATTCTGGGCCGAGACTGGCCAAAATTTAAAGAACTAATGCAAATAATGGCAGTCTCGGCCGCACACGTAAACGTGGCAGAAGAAAAGAAAAGGGAACGGATTGGTGATGTGTTTCCTTTTCAAGCTGAAATGTTTTCTCCTATTTTCTGTCCTAGAAAAACAAATAAGGAGAGACGGACCGCAAAATGGGAGGGAGCATCCCTGAGACAAGGCTGGGGTCTGGTGGGAGAGTGCTTGAATGGTAACAAACGCCAGTCAAAAGGAGTCGGAACGCAGTGTGACCGAGAGGGCGAGGTTACTGGGCCATCCAGGGCAGATGTTACTCCGGCCCCTCTCAATATACCAGACATGTGGCATTCAAGCGCGGACATAGTGTGGGGCCAACATAATGACCCGTCACTAGTGCACGCTTGGGGGCAGGTCCGGTCTATTTAAGGTAAGGATGTTGATGGCACTGGGGCGCTAGTATATCCACACTTCAGTATCAAGAGGCGATTACTATATAGGGTAAATCTAGCCGCGGGCACAGGACAGCCTGTAACACAATTATTGGTTCCCCCGTCTTGTCAGACCGAGGTCATGAGGCTGGCGCATGATATCCCTTTTGCGGGGCACCTCGGAGCTGACAAGACAAGGGAGCAGATATTGGCTCGATTCTATTGGGTAGGTCTTCATACTGATGTGTCGAAATATGTAGCCACATGCCAAGACTGCCAGCGAGTAGCGCCAGGTCGAGTGCGCCCCGCCCCTTTGGTTCCACTGCCGATTATTTCCACTCCTTTTGAACGCATTGCAATGGACATAGTGGGCCCTCTGCTACCTTCTGACTCTGGGTATATGCATATATTAGTAGTGGTAGATTATGCAACGCGATACCCAGAGGCAGTTCCATTGAGGTCCACTAGTGCTGCTGCACTAGTACAGAGTTAGTACAGATTTAGTTACAGTTAGTACAGATTATGGCGAGAGTAGGGATCCCCAAAGAGATCTTGACTGATCATGGAACCAATTTTCTGTCTAACATGTTACAACAGGTATATAAAATATTAAAAATACGTCCCATCAGGACGTCTGTTTATCATCCACAGACGGACGGTTTGGTGGAACGTTTTAATCAGACCTTGAAGTCGATGCTGAGACGATTTGTAACGCAAGAGCAAAAACATTGGGCATCGCTCCTTCCCTACCTCCTTTTTGCAGTGAGAGAGGTGCCGCAGAGTTCGACAGGGTTCTCCCCCTTCGAGCTCTTGTATGGCCGACAGCCTCGCGGCATCCTCGATCTGTTGAGAGGGGTGGGAAGAGCACGAAGGCTCCTCCAGAAATATAGTGAAGCATGTGCTCCTACTAGAGATCGCCTAGATTTGGTCGGTCGTTTGGCCCAGGACAACCTCAGATCGGCTCAGCACCGACAACAGCAGCATTACAACAAAAATGCACTAATTCGAACCTTTCAACCAGGAGACAAGGTAATGCTGCTGCTTCCCTCCTCAGAATCCAAGTTATGTGCTAAATGGCAGGGGCCATATGAAGTGATTTGGGCTATAGGAAAGGTGAATTATGAAATTAGACAGCCCGATCGCCGTAATGAACATGAAATTTATCATGTCAATTTATTAAAGCCCTGGCAGGCAAGGGAGGTCTTGTTTATAACCCCAGGCAACATAGAGGATGATTTAGGCCCCTGTCCAGAGACTCCTAGCACAAAAATCATTCAGATGGGGGAGCAATTGGTTCCAGACCAGCAACGGGAGCTGCGTAAGCTTATTGAGGAATTCAGCGATGTTTTTTCTGACTTGCCCGGCAAAACTAATTTGGTTGAATATGACATTATCTCTCCACCAGGTGTCATCGTGCGGGAGAGACCTTACCGGATCCCAGAAAGTCGACGAAGTGGCGTTCGCAAAGAGGTATGGAACATGCTCGAACTTGGCGTGATTGAACCTTCCAGGAGCGAGTGGTGCAGTCCTATTGTCATAGTGGCTAAGAAAGACGGCACCAACCGCTTTTGCGCGGATTTCAGGAAGGTAAATGCTATTGCCAAGTTCAATGCGTACCCTATGCCTCCGGTCGACAAACTTTTAGACAGACTAGGTAAGGTGAGGTTTATCTCCACTTTGGACCTGACGAAGGGATACTGGCAGATCCCTTTAACCCGCAGTTCTAGAGAGAAAACCACATTTTCAACACCAGAGGGGCTGTTTCACTTTAAAACCATGCCGTTTGGGCTACATGGTGCGCCCGCTGCCTTTCAGAGACTGATGGATCAGGTTTTATGCCCACATCATGAATATGCAGCAGCGTATATTGATGATGTGGTCATTTACAGCTCCACCTGGCGAGAGCATTTGGCTAGGATTGCAGCTGTCCTTCAGTCTCTAAGGGTAGCCCGGCTGACAGCTAACTTGAGAAAATGTGCGTTTGCCAAGACAGAGACTCAATATTTGGGATTTTTAATGGGGAATGGAAGGGTGAGACCTTTAGTCACTAAAATCCAGGCTTTGGTTGATGCAGCGATCCCCAAAACCAAGACTCAGGTGAGGTCACTGCTGGGATTAGCCGGTTATTAGAAAATGCTACCTCGGGAACGCAACTACTCCGTAGTCGAAAAGGAGTGTTTGGCCATCAAATGGGCTACTCACTCTTTATGATACTACCTGCTGGGACACTCATTTGATCTTGTCACAGACCACGCCCCACTCAGGTGGTTAAGTACAATGAAGGACAGCAATGCCCCGATAACTCGGTGGTATCTGGCGTTGCAGCCCTTCATGTACCATATGGTACACCGTGCAGAAAAAGACCATCAAAATGCGGATTATTTTTCCCGGGAGGGGAGTAATGGGAAAGATAGATTCAGCCGAGTGTTCCTTCGGCTCCACTCTGAGCGGTGCGATATGGACGGAAATATAATGAGTTCTGGTCGTAAATCTCCCTCTCGACCTGTGAGGATACAAAGTAGCGAAAGGGAAAGGCTTTGGACAGGTTGTCCTGACAGTTAATTCCCTGGGTCGGGAAGTCAATCAGCCTGGAAAAAGACGAGACTCCAGTGCGAGAATGTATTGACCTGGAAGGTAAACGAGGTAGCAGCTGCAGGCAATAGAGTCAGCTGTAATCGTTTACCAAGGGGTCATGCATAATCACATAAAAGGGGCTGGAGAATTGTAAATCTTTTCCTTCGCTTGGGTTTTGACGTGGAAACTGGAAGGACCGGGAGATTGCCCAAAATAATTAAAATGAAAGAATTTGTGAGTGTTTTGTTTGTTTGTCTGTTTAGTAATTGTCTGTATTTGTTATCACCAGACAGCTAAACACAAATCCGGAGCTGTCGCCAAGGGCCAGCACGAAACCGGATCACCACTGCACTACCGTCACGAATAAACATTGTTATCAGCACCTGTTTCACTAAAAGCACGTATTATATAGTACTTCACCACAAGCACTGAGAGCACTCACTTTGGAACACTGATCGTGTGTGTCTAATTGTGTGTGTTTTGTACCATGTTTTTCATTTGCGGGACTGCAACCCTTTGTTTCATCACTGTGCAATACACATTGTTGTGTATTGCCAGCTCTTTATTATTTACTGGCAGGTCATCAGACCATTGGATATAAACCATTAAAACATTTTCACCCGTACTTTGTTGTCTGTGTGATTCTTGGAATTACGGTATCTGCACTGCACCTGCTATACACCTGCTACCACTTACCACTTTGCCACAGGCACTTATGCCAAAATAAATATATAAACAAAATGCACTAACACACAAAACAAGTGGACGAATGTTAACAAGTACCGTGCTGGCACTTCCAGCACGCTGTAGCAGTTGTTATCTTTTTAGTTTCTTTTTAGTTCTCCTCCTCTCTCTCCCGTTCTCCACTCACGAACACCCAACCCCGAGTGAATGAAACGTGCATCTATTTATACTGTTGTGCTGGGATTCAATTACTAATTATTTATTCACTTGAATCCCAGCACGTGAATTAATTATGTGCAACCTCGTGCGCGCATATTACTTACTTTAAATGCACGTGCAGTGATGTGCAATCCCATGCCTAAATACAATTATACAATTTAAATACCACGTGAAACACAGACCCGTTTATATGCCGTGTACCAATCTCTATACACCAACATTAACACACGCAACATACAACACAGAAATGCACACAGGGGCGGAGCACATTGCCACATATACCCCCCCCTTGTGCGCAGCACACATGGCCTCAACGGCCACCTCCCCCCTTAAAAACCCAGCAGTCCAGGACAAAGTCTCGGGCTGGGAAGGGAGGCTTCAGTGGACCCATGGCTGGCAATGCTGTCAGCATCCCTGCCAGTAGTGGCACGGCTGACAGCATGCTGGTCCACTCCTGCAGCAAAATTGCTGCGGGGGATGCTGGTCTCCTGACCTCTCCCCCTTTCTTCGTAGCCGGTAGCTCCCTCCTGTGGGGCTCCGGCCACAAGAACTCCTGCAGCAAAACTGCTGCAGTGGGAGCAGGTCTACTGACCTCCCCCACGATCTCCGGCAGCGAAACTGATGCTGGGGTTGGTGGTCTCCAGACCTCCTCCCCCGTCTTCGTGGCTGGCAGCTCCCCTTGGTGGGGTTCCGGCCACAGTACTTCCTGCTGCGATGCGGAGCAACAGGCAGCCCCAGGCGATGCGGAGCAACAGGCAGCCCTAGGCGATGCGGAGCACCAGGCAGCCCCTGGCGATGCAAGGCAAGCATCCTTGGGCGAAGCGAGGCTGGCATCCTTGGGCGGTGCGAAACTCAACTGCAGCTCCTCTTGTGGTGGAGGTGGAAGCAGCAAGCAGTCCTCCCATGTTGGGGAAGGCAGAACCAGCAGGCATTCACCCTCTGCTGGTGGAGGTGGGAGGGGCAAGCAGTCCTCCCACGACAATGAATGCGGAACCAGCAGGTATTCACCCTCTGCTGGTGGAGGTGGCGGAGGCAGAGGCAGCTCCTGCTGCTCTGCTCCTTGCGGTGGAGGCAGAGGCAGCTCCTGCTCCTCTGCTCTGGGCGGTGGCGGAGGCAGAGGCAGCTCCTGCTGCTCTGCTCCTGGAAGTGGCGGAGGCAGAGGCAGCTCCTGCTCCTCTCTTGCAGGGGACTAGTGCGGCTCTGCCTCACTTGCAGGGGACTGTGGTGGAGGCAGTGGCGATGGGGCGGATGCTGGCCACTCAGAGGGAGGCTGTGGCGGTGCTGGCTCCCTCTGCTGTGGCGGCTGGGCTGGTGTGTGCCATGCTCCCTTTAGCAGCATAAATAGAGGCTGCTGGGGGACACCAGCATCCTGCCCTTCTCCCCCCCAGAAAAATTCAGGGGGTTGAGCCTGTAACTCCTCCCCTTCTGGCTCTCGGGATGGCAGCAATGGCTCCTCCCCCTCTAGCTCTCGGGACGGCAGCAGCAGGTGAACCAACAGGCATGCTTCCTCTGCTGGTGGACACGGGGACAGCAGGCATTCTTCCTCTGCTGGTGGACATGGGGACAGCAGGCATTCTCCCTCTGCTGGTGGACATGGGGACAGCAGGAATTCTTCCTCTGCTGGTGGACATGGGGACAGCAGGCATTGTTCCTCTGCTGGTGGAGGTGGAACCAGCAGGCATTCTCCCTCTGCTGGCAGCTTGGGTCCTAGGGCTGTGGAAGCACCGACTTCCCCCTCTTGGGCTATGGAAGCACCGACTCCCCCCTCTTTGGGCTGTGGACGCACCGACTCCTCCCTTTTGGGCTGTGGATGCACCGACTCCTCCCTCTTGGGCTGTGGACGTTCGGGCTCCCCCCACTCAGGCATAGGACGTTCGGGCTCCTCCCACTTAGGCGTAGGACGTTCGGGCATCTCCCACTTAGGCGTAGGACGTTCGGGCTCCTCCCACTCAGGCGTAGGACGTTCGGGCTCCTCCCACTCAGGCGTAGGACGTTCGGGTTCCTCCCCCATCTCTAGGAAGGTGCAGCTGGCCATGAATCCTCCTGCTGGAGACCCTGCTACCTGGGCTGCTGTTCCACTTATAGCTGACTCCAGGTAGCTGAGGACCAACTCCACACCTTCCTCCCAGGTGCTTAGGGTGTGTTCCCTCCCATAGGCCTCCCATCGCTCCCTGTCTATCAGCCACAGGATCCGGGTGGCTTTGGGCATAGACTGGGCCTCCAGCCCAGCATTGTCCAGGATCCAGGCCCGTAGTTTCCTGGCGTCTTCTGCCATTGTCATTTTTTTTTCCAAAGAAACTGCGGTACTCTTTCCGGCCTGAGTCTGGGGGCGCTGTTATCCCACTTCTGACAACCATATGTCACAAGGCTGGCTGAGTGGTGACACGTCAGACCCGGAAGAAACAGACAGACAGAGACAGCGAGGTTGGTGAAGCTGAGCACTTGGTTGTGCTCAGCATGTAATAAACAAAACAAGAGAACACAAAAAACAGGACACGGCACTTACGCCAAAATAAATATATAAACAAAATGCACTAACACACAAAACAAGTGGACGAACGTTAACAAGTACCGTGCTGGCACTTCCAGCACGCTGTAGCAGTTGTTATCTTTTTAGTTTCTTTTTAGTTCTCCTCCTCTCTCTCCCGTTCTCCACTCACGAACACCCAACCCGAGTGAATGAAACGTGCATCTATTTATACTGTTGTGCTGGGATTCAATTACTAATTAATTATTCACTTGAATCCCAGCACGTGAATTAATTATGTGCAACCTCGTGCGCGCATATTACTTTAAATGCACGTGCAGTGATGTGCAATCCCGTGCCTAAATACAATTACATCTTAAATAACTTGTGCTGCACACACCCATTTACATCCCGTGCAGCCATCTCTATACACCAACATTTACACACAACACGTAACATATAAACAAACTACGCACAAGGGCGTGGCCACATTGCCACTCTGGTCTATAGACTGTCCAGGACTCAATATCTCTCCTGCCTTATGACTGGTCCATAGACTGGTCCAGGACTCTCAATATCTCTTCTGCCTTATGACTGGTCCACAGACTGCCCAGGACTCAAGATTATACAGTCTTCAGCTTTTAGAGGGTCTAACCAGACAATCTGTGAGGCTTAAAGTTCCTTTTTACATTATTTCATCACATATGCACTTTTACAGATTTAGGAATCTATATGGCATTGAAAGCTTGTATTTTCAACTTCTATATTGGCCCAATAAAATGTACAGTGGGTTCCATGGAAAACGTTCAGTAAACCTCAAGGCATGTCACAGTGTACCACGGCTATCGTGTGGTAGAGCCTGAAGTGTAAAACCAATACTATCTTTTTCCAGCAGAGTGCGCCAGAGAGCTTTTAGGAATTGAATGAACTGTATACCGCTGTTACTTAACACAATGATTTCTGATTTAGATTTGTTTCTCTCTTTGAAGGGGTATTGTGTGAGTACGATATTAACAAACGTACTGCATTTTTAAATTTATGTAGATTGACAACTAGAAAAAACAAAACAAAATGATATATAAAAGAAGTTCTGCCCATACAAAAGCTATTCTATGTAAATTGTTTTTTTTTTAAGATGTGAAAAATGTAAAAAAAAAAAAAATGAAAAGATACCTATGCAGTTGGATGGCTCAGCGGGTTGAATTGTTGTGTATTCATGCAAGCGATCCATGCACAATCAAATATATTTATTCTCCAGTTCATTTCCAAAGCCCCATGTGGTTTATAAAAATTGTTTTAACGTGTTTCAATTTGTGTTGCTTAAATAACTTCTATTTCAGTTATACTGCTTCCTGTAAAATGTACCTTGCTGTTATAAGTTCGTAATAACATTTTATTATTACAGTAATCCGTCGCGTATCCGCCCGTCACATATCCGCCCTCACCGTTTACCCGCCATGATCAATCTCTTCAGCAACATTAGTTTATTATTGAACAGAGAAGATTAGTTCAGAGATTGTAGTTTTTGTACTCTGTGTTGTATGTGCTCCGTGCGCAACCATTGCTGGAAGTGTCACGTGAGCTGTTCAGTGTGTTGATATGTAAATAAATCCTGTTCTCCTGCGGAGGGCGTATCAACTTTAACCTCTGTCTCGCTCTCCTGCCTGTCACTCAGCAGCGAATGCACGCACCCACGCTGCAGACGGCTACTCTGTCACAAGCATTAATACCCTGCATCTTTCTAAACAAGGGATTTGGGGGAGTTCCCTTATAAAAGTTGAATCTCAAAACAATAATTGTGTGAATATAATGTACCGCCATCCCTTTTCTTTGCAACTCCAGCAATAAAGCCGCTGGAAATGTGAGTGTCTTTTATTTATTAACCACAAAAAACTGTAGCTGGCTTCCAGTCTCACACTGCAGGCAGGTACTGTTTCTCACTCAAAAAACTGTCACACACTTTTTTAACGGCTTCTCCTCCACCAATCACACACGGAGCCATGCAATCTAACTAACCCCATTCATTCCCGGCTGCGCATACACACTCGCATGCATACCAGTTTAACAATACACACAACGCGTACAACACATAACAACCACAGCAGCGGGTCTTCTGAGCCCCCAGTTGTCCGGGTCGCTACAATAATAATTGTTACAGCTGTGTATAAAGGTATTTAAAACAGGATTCATTTATCCGCTTTTTTACATGTCCTCCCTTACTCTGGTCCCATGGCAGGAGGATATGCGACGGATTACTGTATTTACATTTTTGGGAAATGCACTCTTTGTTAGAGAGATTGAATTAATCTGTAGTTTAAAATCATTTAACTAACAAGAAGGGCCTTTTTCTAAAATGCTTGGATGTTTTTTTCTGTCACAATATGTACAGTAACTCAACAGTACTTGCACACTTCAATTGTACCTTCTTTCCTTTGCTGTCTTCCACAACAAAATCCTTATGGTCACGGACACATTCTTCTGGGGTTTTTGTGTGTAGGCATTTTTTTACATTTCGCCACAATTTGCAATTCTGTTTTAAATTCCACGAGTGTGTAAATACTTCCTCTCAAAATGTAATCTTTTTTTAAATCTAGCAAGCGTGTTACAATCCTCCAATAGAAATGTAGGAATTTGCTGCCACTCAGTAGTTGGGATGGGTTTAAAGCAGGCGTGAAATTCTGCTGGTACTCACCGGTACTCTGTACCGGGACTTACTTTGATGCCGGTACTGGGTACCGGGACTTATTTAATCCCCTTTTCATCCAGTGAGGATGCATTCCATCCACTCACACAGTCCACTAGTGCAACATTTCTCAAATGCGCTTTCATTCAGCACAGTTTGTGCTGCTTGCATTCTTGCTCCTCACACTGCTTCTGTTTCTGTTAGCTGCTATTGGCCACCATTAACATCAGTATAATCACTGCATGTTGATTGGCCGAGCTTTCATTCTGAACAGATTTCATTTTGGCATGAGTCACAAATCTCCGCCCATTTCGCTTTGTGTCAGTGTTCATTTGTTGATCAACAAGAGAAGGCTTTAGCAGTGCAATGTGAAAACAGTGGTATGGAGTAATTATCATTATTATGAAGTATAATTATTTTCTTTAGTGTGGCGGAGAAACTATCTGAAATATTCGAAGCAAACATTGCTGCACATGAATTTGAAGGCAAAAATCCACGTCAGTGTTCTCCATAAATTACATAGCTGATAAACATTAGAAATAATTAATAGCGTGTTTTGCCTTGTACCGATTTACCACATTGCCGGAATTTGCACGACATTTTCTAAAATCGCAAGTGATGTGTGGGACAGTAGGGATTGATAATAACATAAAAAAACAGGATCAAAGTGCAGCTTCAGATTTGGTAAGCGAGTCAGAATCGGGATACAGATGGAGGTGTGCTTCATGCTTTTCAAACACTGGCCCAACCTTGCAAGGTACATTATTATTATTTGTTTATTTAGCAGACGCCTTTATCCAAGGCGACTTACAGAGATTAGGGTGTGTGAACTATGCATCAGCTGCAGAGTCACTTACAACTACGTCTCACCCAAAAGACGGAGCACAAGGAGGTTTAGTGACTTGCTCAGGGTCACACAATGAGTTAGTGGCTGAGATGGGATTTGAACCAGGGACCTCCTGGTTACAAGCCCTTTTCTTTAACCACTGGACCACACAGCCTCCTTAAGCATAGTGATCAACATTTTGTTTTGTTGTGATCCTAGTATTTTCTGTTATGAGGACTAATAAACGAAAACCGTGGTTTTTTTTGTACAATGCCCCCTTTTCTAAAACATTTTGAAGCGTTTATTTAAGTTAAATGTGAATTTTCACATGCGTGCACATCTAAAAAGAAAAGGCAGAAGGTAAACCACAGTAATGATATTACTTTATTAAAATGGGTCTTTTGCCACTTTGTTTCTTGTGCAGAAACCACAATACCAGGGATAACATTTTTTTTAAAAAGTCCTGTTTCTGCCTGAAAATTTTTTTTTCTTGAATAGATCATGGTAATTAATCTACACAGAAACACAAGAGAGAAGCACACAGAACATATTATTGTAAGATAAGTAATACGTACAAAATAAATAAAAGAAACGGGGATATATGTTCTAATCCAAGGCTATTATTGTAGCATGGCCAGGTCCTGGTGCAAGTGAGCACCCAGGGTCTGGAAAGTATGGGGATGATTTCATGGAATACTATGGAGATTAAAATGGCCAAGTACATCATCATTAGTAGTAGTGCCTGTTACATAATACGTTTGCCCCTATTGTGCATTGTTTGACTTAGACCTTTTTGTATAATCTTTTAATAGTACAGTTGTTTTTTTTATACCATGTTTTTTACATCATCCCTTTTTTAGGATATTTTGAAACAAAACTCCCTCTCTACAGCAGTTACTACATAGTGTAATACTTCTTAATTCTTGTCATTTAAGGTCTAACTTAAGTGTTATATTACAGTACATGACTGAGTGATACATGCAGAGGATACAAAGATTTCAGTATTTTTATGGTGAATTGGTTAGAATTCATCAGTTATTTTTTAAGGCTTATTTTGTATTTATAAATGTATTGTGTACCAATATGTATATTTTTTAAGTATTTATTAATTGGCACTCAAATTGTCTCAATTTTTAAAATGTTCACACCCGGGTGTGCATATGAGTACCTGTACTTTTTTGTTCAGAATTTCAACCCTGATTTAAAGTATTCAGAACGAATCAATGCTGCTATAAATCAGGAACGAGGGACATTGCCCAACTGCACTGGGAAAGTGTTATTTATTAATTTTTTTGTAGGTTACTTTATTTATTTTTTTCACTCGGAAAGGGGTAAAATCAATGTGAATTGGGTAACCATTTCCTGTGTTTTTCCAGTGTTTATTTTTAACACATCTTAACAGTTTGAGGAGTGATAATAACACATTTGAATTACAGTTTGAGGAGTGATAATAACACATCTGAATTACAGTTTGAGGAGTGATAATAACACATCTGAATTACAGCTTGAGGAGTGATAATAACACATCTGAATTACAGCTTGAGGAGTGATAATAACACATCTGAATTACAGCTTGAGGAGTGGTAATAACACATCTGAATTACAGTTTGAGGAGTGATAATAACACATCTGAATTACAGTTTGAGGAGTGATAATAACACATCTGAATTACAGTTTGAGGAGTGATAATAACACATCTGAATTACAGTTTGAGGAGTGATAATAACACATCTGAATTACAGTTTGAGGAGTGATAACAACACATCTGAATTACAGCTTGAGGAGTGATAATAACACATCTGAATTAGAGCTTGAGGAGTGATAATAACACTTAACAACAGTTAAACCACTGGTACGTGAATTGGGCCCATGGCCTTATATACAGTGGCTCTCAAAAGTATTCACCCCCCTTGGACTTTTACACATTTTATTGTTACAACATGGAATCAAAATTGATTTAATTAGGAGTTTTTGCCACAATGTCAAAGTGAAAAATAAAATCTACAAATTGTTCTAAATTAACTAGATGGTAACTTTACAAGTAAAGTTGTGGGGCTTGCTTTATTGGGAAAGTGTTCAAAGTAGCTGATTTGTGTCAAAAGTAACATTGTTTACTAATTGTCTCATGCTTAGAATGTGCTATAATTTGAAATTTCTCAAAGTTCTATGACAGTTAATTCAACAGTGGGAAGTAGCCTACTGAAAGAAGTTGATGCGGTTACTAAAACAGCTGTACCTCTTGATTGGTAGATGCCATTCCTGTTTTGATTTCATATTTGAATAGCTGAGAAGTAGAGGAAGATTCCATATACTTAATTCCATATAACTTTTTGTCTTACTTGTTGGGAAAGTGGTCAAAGTAGCTGATTTGTGTCAAAAGTTACATCGTTTACAGTAAATAGAATGTTGGAAGTCTGGGAGTTTTTAAACAATGGGGAGCTTTAAAATTTTGAAAAAAGTCTTAAAGTGAATGAAGAAGGACAAAAAAGGACCAAAAGCTTAATAGTTTAAAAAGTATAAAATATATCAAAAAGTTGTATACAATTACACTATACAAGACCGGTCTACACATTTTAAAGTTTGAACGGCGTTTCTAGCTTAAACGGTGTAAGAGGAGTAGCGTGCCAAAGAATAATAATAACTAGATGGTAACTTTACAAGTAAAGTTGTGGGGCTTGCTTTATTGGGAATATATATATATATATATATATATATATATATATATATATATATAAACAAAAACATATAAAACAGAATAAATGTAATTACATCGGATTTACAGTGTTTCCCCATTTCTTTCTCAGCTCTAAACAAGTTCCCCTGATGCTGTGTTTCTGCGTGCTGCTGTAAACTGTCTCTGCCCTTTAAACATTAAATGCCCATCTCAGTGATGTCACATGAAAAACAAAACAAGCAGGCAGTGAAATTCAATCCCTCCCCTATCCAATGATATGTGTTTACAACCTGTACTGCAATGTATGGTGGCCCAGTAAGGCAAAGAAATGAAGAGCGTTTTTTATGGTGCTTACCCTGAATGACATGTCAGTGTGACGGTGTTTACACGATCACGATCCCAGAATGACACATCAGTGTGACGGTGTTTACACGATCACGATCCCAGAATGACACGTCAGTGTGACGGTGTTTACACGACCACGATCCCTGAATGACACGTCAGTGTGACGGTGTTTACACGATCACGATCCCAGAATGACACGTCAGTGTGACGGTGTTTACACGATCACGATCCCAGAATGACACGTTAGTGTGACGGTGTTTACACGATCACGATCCCAGAATGACACGTCAGTGTGACGGTGTTTACACGACCACGATCCCTGAATGACACGTCAGTGTGACGGTGTTTACACGATCACGATCCCAGAATGACACGTCAGTGTGACGGTGTTTACACGATCACGATCCCAGAATGATACGTCAGTGTGACGGTGTTTACACGACCACGATCCCTGAATGACACGTCAGTGTGACGGTGTTTACACGATCACGATCCCAGAATGACACGTCAGTGTGTGACGGTGTTTACACGATCACGATCCCTGAATGACACGTCAGTGTGACGGTGTTTACACGATCACGATCCCAGAATGACACGTCAGTGTGACGGTGTTTACACGATCACGATCCCAGAATGACACGTCAGTGTGACGGTGTTTACACGACCACGATCCCTGAATGACACGTCAGTGTGACGGTGTTTACACGATCACGATCCCAGAATGACACGTCAGTGTGACGGTGTTTACACGATCACAATCCCAGAATGATACGTCAGTGTGACGGTGTTTACACGACCACGACCACGATCCCAGAATGACACGTCAGTGTGACAGTGTTTACACGACCACGATCCCAGAATGACACGTCAGTGTGACGGTGTTTACACGACCACGACCACGATCCCAGAATGACACGTCAGTGTGACGGTGTTTACACGATCACAATCCCAGAATGACACGTCAGTGTGATGGTGTTACGCACGCACATCATTAATGTTCAGGAACAGCAAAAGCCTCAGTCTTCTAAGAGAACATTGCACTTACACATCCATTCAGAGGCTTGAGCAACCCCAATTTCACCTCATGCTATGCAAATGCGACATTGCAGTGCCTTCTTCACTTGCAACCTCTGAAGGATTCATTAAAACACAGTCAGCAAGAGGCTATCAGCTTTGTTCACAAATAGGATCACTTGCCATCCACTGCGTCTCTAACTACTGTGGGTATGTGTCACTTCTTAGGAGAACCTTTCAATAGAGGTGAGCAGCAACATGTTGCAGAGTTTCTCACCAAATTGTCTGAAATTTGTCTTGAAGTATCTCGCATGGTTTCAGTCACAATAAGTCATGACATTCTATGTACTAGATGTAACTACTGCTCATCAAACCGAGAGGTGTTGCATATTTATCCTCTACATGTACCTGGTGGTACAGATTCCATGTGTTTGGAAGAACTTATTTATAGAAATTACAAATGGGCAATGATTCCTGGTAGCAAATGTAGGCAATGCAAAACTTCTCTAATCATGAAACGTGAACTTATTCAATCAGAAGGGAGACTGATTGCAGTCCAACTTATGATTTGGGAAACCAAACCAGACGGGACTGTTACAAAGTGACACAATGCTAAGTTTACTGCTGTGCAGAAGAGCACAATTACTGTGGACAACAGGAATTACCAATTAGATTCCATTATCATACACCAAGGACAGGATGTTACTTCAAGACACTATGTGTCTGTTCTTGCTGTGGGTGCTACTGGAAAATGGGTGCATGCAAATTATGCACTTATTGAAGTGAAACCATGGTCAAGAAATGCAAACAAAATGTATATGGCCTTTTATGAAGAGATCTAATGCTTTACAAATGCCTTAGCCTAAGTTCATAACACCACTATATCAAGGAGAATATATATTTTTTTTTTCCAGCATTAAAATGTGTTAGTATACTACCCTTTAGCACGGACATGCATATGTACCTTTTGAACCATTTATAACATTGTAGTTTTGTACCTACGTAAATATCAATATATCAATACCTACCAAAATAGACATATTGTTTTCACCACTCATGCAACTATAAGATTACAATGTTTACACTTTCAATACTGTCCAAAAGTCCCTTCTACCATTATTTTACTATCATTTTTTCTCATTTCTCTTTTATTACTCTACTTATTACTCTCTTGTCTTGTCTGTCTGTCTATTTACCATACACATTCTCGAATATCTTTCCCTCGCTTTATTCATTATTTGATGAAGTAAAAAAAGAAGTGATATCTATAACAAAAACATTGTCAATGTAAAAAAACTTTATCGCTCCACTTGAAATGCGCAGTGGCGCAGCGGGCTAAGGTCGTGTGCTCTTCAAGAACGTCATGTTGCAAGTTCAAACCACTTGAAATGCCCTTTGTATGACTTGAAGTGACTGAGACACACACTCACACACTGAGACACACTCACACACACTGAGACTGTGTTGTAGTGTGTGTGTTTCTCAGTGTATGTGTGTCTCGGTGTGTGTGTGTGTGTTTGTCTCAGTGTGTGTGTTTCAGTGTGTTGTGTGTGTTTGTTTCTCAGTGTGTGTGTATGTGTCATTGTGTGTGTATGTCTCAGTGTATGTGTGTCTCAGTGTGTGTGTATGTCAGTTTATGTGTGTGTGCCTCAGTGTGTGTGTGTGTGTGTCTCAGTGTGTCTGTGTGTTGATGCTTGACAAGACTGGCCTAACTGCTTCTCCTAACTTGGACTTTTGTGTTTGATATCACCCCTTTAAACAGCTGTTGCGTTTTTCTAACTTGTTTTTTTGCATTGACAATGTTTTTGTTATAGATATTATAAAATACAGTAACCGGTGATTTGCTTTCACTGAGTACTAAGTTTTGTGCAGATGGTGGAAACACTCTTCTCTCTTTGTTTACTGTTTCAACCTGACTGGTTTTTTTTCTTTAACTGTTTTGCTAATTACAGTGAAATAAAAAAATGGTCATTGGTAACATTCATCCCTTTTCCTAAGTACCATTACATCAGCCTAAGTACCACATTGTCACCCAGTCTCTGACCAGCTGGGCGAGTTTCATCTTTGCACAGGTAGGGGTAGGGTCCGCTGCCAGCCAAAACTTGTTTGTTTGACATGTATTGTGTCCAGCGACACTGTGCTTTTGTCGGAAACAGCTGCTTGTCCATGTAATGTTTTATGTTTAGCTTGAAGCAGGCAATGCTGTTTTCAATGAAGTCATTCCAAATTTCTGATGCCAAGGCAAATATACCCGTAGCTGCTCTCAAATCAAAGCGCAAAAATATAAAGATTTCTCGAAAAATTATTGTAATAGTAATATTATAAGACCGCAGACTATATATGCTCACGTAGACAGCCAGACGGCAGTTCTCCAAGGAATTGATAGGATTACAATAGATATTTGGATAACACATATCTAGACTTCAGGAGC
This sequence comes from Acipenser ruthenus, assembly GCF_902713425.1. NCBI lineage: Eukaryota > Metazoa > Chordata > Actinopteri > Acipenseriformes > Acipenseridae > Acipenser > Acipenser ruthenus. The sequence goes on from NC_081211.1 coordinate 14,559,045, forward strand.
AATATTCTATTCAACTACATACTGCTATAAACTCAGTGGAAGTAGAGAACAAACTGGTTTGTATATACATATAAAAATAGCGTATTGAAGGTTGTATTAACAATAAAAGCATGTATTGTAATAAGACGTTAAAATGAAGGCTTTTGACGGTTCTAAGTAGAAGTGCTTATACCTTTTTTATTTTTGCAATTAAAATTGACTTTCAGACGCCGTCAGGGTATTTAGTACATGCATTTAAGAAAAGTCAAGAACAGACAACCGTGAATCTTTAACACACTCAGAGTAATTGAAATTTTAAAAGTGAACACCATCAAAATGACTACTTTGGCTGTTCTAGTGTTAAACTGTGATGTATCGTTAATATTCAGAAAAACACCTTTGCCAGCTCTAGATCTCTGGTCCTAGTGCACTCCACTGAGTTGTCTTGGGGGCTTTCCTGTGAGCCAAGGAGCAGCTAGCGATCACTGAGGGAGTGGAGAGGAAGCTGTGCTCAGCAGAGAATGTATTTCAGCACAACATGTCTAAGCAGCTTGACTGGACGTGTTTATAAACAAGGCACATTTACTTTCATTTTTTGGAAATGTATGTCTTGCCGATAGGTATTACACATACTTTTAAAATGATGTATTTTTGTTTTTCTTAAAAGAGCTTAAAAAAAACAACAACAACGTCATCACTCAAAATAAAACTACATTATATACGGTTTGGTGAACGTTACCCTGTTACCCTCATGGGCCCTTTTTTTTTAATAAGCAAAGTTTTTAAAGTTCCTAAATCATGTTTATACCATGTCTCATGACAATCATAGGGAAAAGATATTGACAGATATACGACAAACAGAAGCTCCCATATATACTCACAATCTGATACTCATAATAACTTATGCTAAACAATGTTAATTGGATAAGCGGGTCTCCTCATATACATAAAAATGTCTTGCCTGAGCAATGCTAACCAATTCTTCCCAGCTTTGAAATCGTAACCTTTCGAAGATGTCACAGAGCTGCAAGCATTGGGCTGCCAATTTTTTACATTTATCAAAATGGGACCCCAGATCTATATTGCATCTATAAGAAAATGCATATATTAATAAAGGTCCCAAGACCTTTGAAATCAGCTTAATTCTTTTAAATATATATATATATATATATATATATATATATATATATATATATATATATATCAGTTGCATTTTCTTTTCTGAAACCTGCTTTCTGTAGATTTAATTTAAGATATATTTTAAGGATCTTTTTAGGGACAATTTTCATGTGGAAAGCCATGCTCAAAGGGTGCCCTTCACATCAGTGACATCATGGGGCAAGTACAACAGGGAAGAGGGGGCCTTGGTCTCAGCTCGGCTCCCCCGAGAGGCACAGAGCAGCTCCAGCTGAAAGGAGGAAGCTGGTAGTCACTGAAGTGCAACAGCAGGAGGAGAGGATAAGGTGTGTCAAGGCCAAGTAAGGAGAATGGATGAGATGGGAGAACGTGGAACAGTGTAAGATTGGCTGGAGAGATCTGTGGACAGTGGAACAGAGGAGGATCAGCTTCCTGATCAGGTCCACATATGTTATGTTATTGCATCAGCACAGAACCTGAATGTGTGGGTAGGAGAGAATCTTGCGTGTCCTTTGTGTTCATCACCGGCTACCCTGAAGCACATTCTAACAGGTTGTAAGGTGGCTCTGAGCCAGGGTCGCTTCATTTGGTGTCATGACCTAGTGCCGTGATGCTTGGCAGTAATAAAATGAACAGCTTGCTGCCGATATCAACAATAGCTGGCACACAGAGAATGACATTCCTCCGTCTGGGAGAGTAACCAACAGGAAAGGTTATTAGAACTAAGCGCTTTGTTTTCCCACCCGAGATTGCTGCAACTACCTTTTGACCTGACATTGTCCTGTGGTCAGTCTCAGCACGCCTTGTTCTCCTGGTGGAGCTAACAGAACCATGGGAAGATTCAGTGGAACAGGCACACGAGAGGAAGAAACTCTGTCATGCTGAGTTAGCAGGGGTGGAGAGTCCAGGTTTATCCAGTAGAGGTGGGTTGTCAGGGATTATATCTGCATGACCAGGCTTCTCAGAGACACTGAATTCAGTGGAACAGGCATATGAGAGGAATAAACTTTGTCATGCTGAGTTAGCAGGGGTGGAGATTCCAGGTTTATCCGAGTCACTGGATTCAGTGGACAGGAGTTGCGGTGCATAGTAAAGTCTATCTGAGGAGGCAGAGAGAAGTAGAAACTGGCTCTGGTTTAGGAGAAAAGAGGCTGATTCTGGACCTCAAAAGAAAAGGAATAGGTTGCTAAGGTAAGTGATGGAGGAAGCTAACATCAATGAATATTAAACTGGGCTGGGTTTGGTGGGGGATGGAGGGGAGTTGTGCTGGGATGCAAGCATCATTGCTGAGCCTTCCCAAGGTGCTGTTGGCTAGTCGACAAAACATTGAAGATGGGAGGTACCCACCTAATGACCCCTGCGAAATGTCCTTGCTGAGGAGCTAGGGAAGCCACACTTTGGTTGATCCCTGGAGCCAGCATTGTCACCGTTATGTGTGCTGATGCGCCAGGGAGGCAGCAAATAGGTTGATCCCTGGAACCAGCATTATACTTCAGCCATCAACAACAGGCTATAGGAAATCCACGTCACCTGGCAGAGGTAACATTATTCAGCAGCAGAAGTAGTTGATTCTATAGGGAGATGCAGAACTTTTGGCCATAGATGTATATGCATTAGCAGCATATACCAACATGAGTACTACCTAGCAGGGCAACAGGATGCAAGTTTGGAACTACATTGCAACAGCTGCCATTTAAAAAAAAAAAAATTAAAAAAGTTTACCAGACACAAGCTTTAATGTTTCCCACAAGAGCGACAGCTATGCAAATTGGAAATGTATCTACTATGTACTACAATCCCACAATTCACTGCAGAGATGACACATTTCTAAGGAAACAAGCAAAATGAAATCTCAATGATTTTATATCAAAAGAATAAATTAATGGTTTTAGTTACAGTAGTTTGATCACTGTATATTAAATCATACTGCCATAGTTGTGTAATTAACATGTTTTATTCCATTTAATTAATACCTAACCATTTACAACTTTTTAATGGGAATTACTTGGGACGTGTGAGTATTGGCACACCCCTAATTTTTTATTGTCTATTTTTATAAATCACTTTAGCAAACACATTGTAAATAGACGTGCATTAGTACTAAAAACTAAATATTCTTTCTTAAAATAACAAGCCAAAAAGGGGGATACAACTTATATACAGTTGCAGTTTATACAGCGATATTTATAGTAGTAAGAAAATAAACTTATTTTCAGCTTTCCATCTGACAACATTACAGGCATGCTTTTCTTATATACAAGCTCAGTTTGAGTTTCTTGGCAAAGTGCCTGATTGAGGCTATTTGGGTTTAAATGAACATGTTCACTGCTGCCCTGTGCAAAGTATTCAGAAATTCAGGATCTGCTAAAAGACACCATTTTTCTTTCAAACACTTCACATTTAAAATAATTAAATGCCAAAATGGGTTTGGTTTCCATTTCATTTTTTGATGCTGGAAAAAAATAGTTAGTAACGGATGTGGTTTTGAAAGTATATCATTTGTTTTATAGATTTCTTTTTGAGTAGTTTGGCTTCGAAATGTAGACATATCCCTTGACAGTTCATACTGGAATAAAATGGTTGTGAATAATAATCTCCAAAAGTGAAGAAACCACACAATAAAACTCGGCTGTGAACCCAGGCTTATGTCACCCCTGTAAACCGTTTGAATGGGTTTTCCCTGCCTAAGTGCTACAGGGAATATAAACCACCTTTGGAATCCTTCAACACATCTCTTTGGACTTCCCTTTGGTTAAATCTAAAAGAAGTGCTATAATGTTATACACTATACCTCGTTTCAGCAGCATCTGCTGTACATTGTTCCCTTTTCACTGTGGTCTGCTTTATAAAAGTCCTGCGATTGCGATGTGCTTGTGAGGATGCATAGGTCATCATTGCGAGCATTTCATAAACACTTTTGAGACCTGCATTGGGAAAAATCAGTAACTCAGTAATCAACTTTAAGGCCCAGTCACAGATTAGTTAGTTACTGTACATACAATGGCAGGTGTGCCAAGGAAACCCAATTTTTCTAAAGAATAAATTGATACAATTATTGAATTGGTTAGTCAACACAAATCCGTTCTATTTGGCAAGTTGTCAGGAAGTTATGTAAGTTTTATAAGTTACACAACTTGTTAATAAAATGTATTATTATTATTATTATTATTATTATTATTATTATTATTATTATTATTATTATTATTATTATTATCTTACCAACTGTCTCCCAAAAGCCATCCATCAAAAATATCTCCACTGGCAAACCGATTGGCTATATCACAATTTGCCCAAATGAAACTGCCGTTTGTAGTCCCAGGATATCAAATGATGGCCTCTAGCACAGTTGGCATCTGAGATGACTTAAATATCAATAGAATGAAAACCTTTCTGCATATGTATAGGTGCTCATTCACAGCAGGGGATAAAATTGGTATTTCAGATCCATCTATGGCAATTATAATAAATCGCACAGATTATAAAATGCAGCCCATTTACATTTTTTATTTGAATTGTGATATTATTTTAATATTACCACTGAAACTCACACTTAGTTCAGCGTGCACAATAAATACAAGATGGACTTCTAGGTTAATAATGAACTAATTTTTGCGCATTAAAAGGCTTGTTTTAAAGTTTAGTTTCAGATATCATGGAGTTTTTTGTTGTGGTTTCCATGCTATCACTACTGTGTGTTATCCAGTTTGCAACATTTGTTTCACTGAGCTCTTGTAATTATCCATCTCTGATCTACGTCAAAGGCAGTGGAAAGCCAGCGACCATCACCACAAGCTTTCCTGGAAACAGTCGTTTAATGCTCCACCTGTGTGGCTGTTCTGTGGACTGCACATGGGAACGTGCTGCTCTAGTGGTTTAGTTCAGGTTTACCATATTTACCAGTATGTTTTGGGGTTTAATGGTTTAGTTCAGGTTTACTGTATTTACCAGTATGTTTTGGGGTTTAATGGTTTAGTTCAGGTTTACCCGTATGTTTTGGGGTTTAATGGTTTAGTTCAGGGTTACTGTATTTACCAGTATGACTTTCCAGGAAGCAATGTTACACATTCTTGAGGTGCACAACACAGTATAAATATGTTGTGGATCTTCAGAGTATTGCGAGCAGGATGGACACATAAAGATTGTGTTGGCAGTGCTAGCCAGCCATGATCTATGTGGTGTTTCAGTACCAAACATTTTGTTTAAAATTGTCATGAGAAATGCATATCACACCAATTAATTAACTCAAGCACACAAATTATTTGTAAAACAATTACAAACAGACTGTTGTAAAAACAGTATTGATGTTTTGAACTGTGTATTGTGTGTTACTGTACAATTAATTACTTCTGCAGTTGGCCTAAGACCACAGAGAAAACAAGTACCTAACATATTGAACGCGCACCGAACTGAAGATCTTCTGTCCAATGGCATGACCAAACCTCATAAATAAGAAATGTACAGGGTAAATATGATTCAAGTTTAAATGCACCACTCAGTATCATTATCAACCTTTGGACAAGGTGACTCGACCCCCATGAATCCATGAATGAGTAGCATCAGCCCATTGGATGAATGAGTAACATCAGGCCATTGGATGATGCACCAGCCCATTGGATGAATGAGTAGCATCAGCCCATTGGGTGAATGAGTAGCATCAGCCCATTGGATGAATGAGTAGCATCAGCCCATTGAATGAATGAGTAGCATCAGCCCATTGGATGAATGAGTAGCATCAGCCCATTGGATGAATGAGTAGCATCAGCCCATTGGATGAATGAGTAGCATCAGCCCATTGGATGAATGAGTAGCATGAGCCCATTTGATGAATGAGTAGCATCAGCCCATTTGATGAATGAGTAACATCAGCCCATTGGACTCGCTGATGCTAAGGAATATCAGTGCAAAACCTTCGGACTCACTTGTTTTAGTCTGTACAGTACAGTTTGGCAATCCAGACCTAGTTGCAGGCAAAACACGATTTAAATCTTCTGAATACACTGACTGGAATGCCGATATATCACGTTTCATTTTCAAACCAAAGTTACAGACCTCATAAACTCTTGAAGGACCTCCTGAAGTGTAGCAAAGTGTAATAGTGATAGGAAGAAAAAGCTTTTTAACAATTTATTTTGTTCATAAATTCATAAACAAATGTTACGTTTTTAATATGGATCAAAAAATCAAAACTCTAATGGCCCCATATGATAGGATGCTGAATGATTACTATCAATTAAAAACAAGCCATGTGAGTTATGCAACATCAGTTCCAGTAATGAAGGGCAATGGATCATCGGTGACAGACTGTCCGAATGTGCAATGGGGAAAGCAGGTGGAGCTTCTCATTGATTAGTAGTTCAAATACAGTGGAACAGAGGAGATCAAGAAGATGAAGCGGCTGTACTTCACAGAATCATCTCCTGAATCCTACAATACAGTGGAACAGAGGAGAGCAAGAAGATGAAGCGGCTGTACTTCACAGAATCATCTCCTGAATCCTAGAATACAGTGGAACAGAGGAGATCAAGAAGATGAAGCGGCTGTACTTCACAGAATCATCTCCTGAATCCTACAATACAGTGGAACAGAGGAGATCAAGATGAAGAAGCGGCTGTACTTCACAGAATCATCTCCTGAATCCTACAATACAGTGGAACAGAGGAGATCAAGAAGATGAAGCGGCTGTACTTCACAGAATCATCTCCTGAATCCTACAATACAGTGGAACAGAGGAGATCAAGATGAAGAAGCGGCTGTACTTCACAGAATCATCTCCTGAATCCTACAATACAGTGGAACAGAGGAGATCAAGAAGATGAAGCGGCTGTACTTCACAGAATCATCTCCTGAATCCTACAATACAGTGGAACAGAGGAGATCAAGATGAAGAAGCGGCTGTACTTCACAGAATCATCTCCTGAATCCTACAATACAGTGGAACAGAGGAGATAAAGATGAAGAAGCGGCTGTACTTCACAGAATCATCTCCTGAATCCTACAATACAGTGGAACAGAGGAGATCAAGAAGATGAAGCGGCTGTACTTCACAGAATCATCTCCTGAATCCTACAATACAGTGGAACAGAGGAGATCAAGATGAAGAAGCGGCTGTACTTCACAGAATCATCTCCTGAATCCTACAATACAGTGGAACAGAGGAGATCAAGAAGATGAAGCGGCTGTACTTCACAGAATCATCTCCTGAATCCTACAATACAGTGGAACAGAGGAGATCAAGATGAAGAAGCGGCTGTACTTCACAGAATCATCTCCTGAATCCTACAATACAGTGGAACAGAGGAGATCAAGAAGATGAAGCGGCTGTACTTCACAGAATCATCTCCTGAATCCTACAATACAGTGGAACAGAGGAGGTCAAGAAGATGAAGCGGCTGTACTTCACAGAATCATCTCCTAAATCCTACAATACAGTGGAACAGAGGAGGTCAAGAAGATGAAGCGGCTGTACTTCACAGAATCATCTCCTGAATCCTAGAATACAGTGGAACAGAGGAGATCAAGAAGATGAAGCGGCTGTACTTCACAGAATCATCTCCTGAATCCTACAATACAGTGGAACAGAGGAGATCAAGATGAAGAAGCGGCTGTACTTCACAGAATCATCTCCTGAATCCTACAATACAGTGGAACAGAGGAGATCAAGATGAAGAAGCGGCTGTACTTCACAGAATCATCTCCTGAATCCTACAATACAGTGGAACAGAGGATATCAAGAAGATGAAGCGGCTGTACTTCACAGAATCATCTCCTGAATCCTACAATACAGTGGAACAGAGGAGAGCAAGAAGATGAAGCGGCTGTACTTCACAGAATCATCTCCTGAATCCTAGAATACAGTGGAACAGAGGAGATCAAGAAGATGAAGCGGCTGTACTTCACAGAATCATCTCCTGAATCCTACAATACAGTGGAACAGAGGAGATCAAGAAGATGAAGCAGCTGTACTTCACAGAATCATCTCCTGAATCCTACCTGGCATGCACTACCATTCATCATATGTGCAGTTTGCAAAGAAACTGATGTTATAGCAAACATGTATTTGTCTTTCAAAACATCATATTTGGTTCTTCATTAGGCAAAATAAAGTTCTCAATTTGCTTGCCTTGTCTTTCAATATCCAGGTAAAATAACCAGAAGCATTAAGTATAGCAATTTCAGCTGCTAAAAAATCCTGGTTATTAGTTGCTGAGAGAGAATAGTTGCAGACATATATAATGTACAGTAATATAAGCCTGATACACGTATAGACCTGCATATGCACAAGTGCAAATAAATAAAGCGTACAACATGTCAGCTATTTTAATGATGTGCAAAAGCACCACAATGTAAACAAAGTCACAAATAATCGTAATAAACAAAAATATACAATACCTCCGACCTGGAATTAACAATGGCGGGGTTTCCATTAAAGAAAACCCCGAAGTCTCGCCTTTGTCTTCCAAATGCAAATTACCTAATTAATATTAAAATACGGGAGGGTATATCTGTCTGAGTTCCAATTTGGCCTTGCATGACGACTGATACCGCAGCACTGAGAGATGCCTTCGTCGGATGCCTTACAACAAATCCCCGGGCATCGACGGACTGACCATGGAGTTCTACAAAATGTTTTGGAACTTGCAGGGCCTGCCTTTGTGCAAGTCCTGGCGGAAGCCTACAAGACTAGAGAGATGCCTCTTTCAATAAGAAGGGCATTGATTACTTTGCTGCCCAAGAAGGGGGGAGCTCCGTTTCTGCTGTGCACAGAATACAAAATCATGGCCATGGCTGCCTCCCTGAGGCTCAGGTCTGTGCTGGCAGATGTGGTCCACACAGACCAGTCCTGCATTATAGCAGGAGGACTGGTCTGTCGGTTGCCTTTATGTCTCTCGATTAGGAGAAGGCATTCGACTAGGTGGATTGTGATTATCTCTTCGGGCTGCGATTTGTCGGCCTCTTCCGAATGCTGTACACCTCTGCTGACTGCCTTTTGAAGGTTAACTTGTTCCTGACGGTGTCCCTCGCTTTCAGGTGAGGAGTGTGTCAAGGAGACCCTCTGTCCGGTCAGTTATACGCACTGTGCATCAAGCCCTTCCTCTGTCTCCTGCGAAGGAGACTCGCAGGGATGGTGCTCGGTGGACTGGACACGAAAGTAGTCCTCTCGGCTTAAGCCGCCGACGTGCTCCTAGTGGCCTCCGATCCGGTTGATCTGGAGAGGATGCAGAGCTGCCAGTGTGCTTACTCTACCATGTCTTCTGTCAGGATCAACTGGAACAAATGCTCTTCATTATTGGTAGGTCCCTGGCAGGTAATTACTCCAACACTTCCAGTGGAGCATGAGCAGCATCAAGTACCTGGGAGTCCACCTGAGCCCAGTGGAGACCAGTCGCAGCCAACTGGGTGGAGTTGGAGGATAAAGTTGCTGCGAGACTGGCATCGACTGACCTCTCTGAGTTCTCCCCTGAGTTTATCGCCAGGGTCCAGAGGAAGATGACGGAATTCTTCTGGGCCGGAAAGCATTTGGTCTCTGTTAGGGTTCTGTGCCTCCCACTGGACGAGGGAGGGCAAGGATTGGTGTGCATCAAGAGCCATCTAACATCGTTATTTTGATTGTAGTTGATTTTATTTCAATATTTTTCACCTTAGGGGAATGACCAGTAATACTGCATCCCAATTGCCCCCCCCCCCAGACACCCAACGAATCACTGGGGAGGCTCCGGCATGAAGACAGAGGAAAGCTATAGTACTTAAAACAATATGGGAACCATTAAAGTGGAAGTTAAAGTGGGAACGTTAATATCTGTTAAGATCCAACACTCCTGCAGTCAACCCAGGCCTCAGAACCTGCTGGTTTTTACAGGCTCTTTTTCACTGGCTCAAAGCAGTATATCATATGATGTTAATATTCCTTTTCATTTCTTTTAGTGTTTGAAAAATATGTCACAAGTGATACAGTTTTATTTTACAGTGCTTTTTATGGATATACACACTTTTTAAATAGTTGTTCACTGTTTTATGGTATGGACACTATTTACTGTTATTTATATTTTTACATGTGTGGTTTTTAAATGTATAGCAATTACCCAAAGGGAGGCTGTGAACGTGTGGGCTGCAGTGCTCAGGTGTACAGGTGATGAAGGTGCTTTAGCAATGACAAATACAATGTAATGAATGTCTAGCTATGAACGTGTGGGCTGCAGTGCTCAGGTGTGAAGGTGATGCAGGTGCTTTAGCAATGACAAATACAATGTAATGAATGTCTAGCTGTGAATGTGTGGGCTGCAGTGCTCAGGTGTACAGGTGATGAAGGTGCTTTAGCAATGACAAATACAATGTAATGAATGTCTAGCTATGAACGTGTGGGCTGCAGTGCTCAGGTGTACAGGTGATGCAGGTGCTTTAGCAATGACAAACACAAAGTAATGAATGTCTAGCTGTGAACGTGTGGGCTGCTCAGGTGTACAGGTGATGCAGGTGCTTTAACAATGACAAACACAAAGTTCACGGTTCAAAACAGTTCTTTTATTTCTCCTTTTTGTCTGCTTAGACTGTTAAATAATAAACACTGGCTCTACACACCAATGTGTATTGCCAGCTTTAAACCACGGGGTTCAGTCCTGAAATAATAATCACAAACAACACACAACACAGACACGGCCTCTTCTCCTGACAGTGAGTGCTCTGCATGCAGGTGCTGGTGCAAGGTATTCAGAAGCAAGTGGTATAAGTGCAGTCTGGGCTTGATGCTGGCCTGTAGCAACAGCTTCCCGGCTCGTGTTAGCCGTCTAGTAGTGACAAACACAGACATTTAGATTGGGGCTGATGCTGGCCTGTAGTGACAGCTTCCTGGCTCGTGTTAGTGTGTTTTGGTGTTGGTTTTGTAAATAAAGTTTGTTAAATTAAAACGTGTAAGTTTGTGTTAAATATGGCAGTGCTGGGGTTCGAATCCCCACCCTAATTAGAACAAGTGTGGAATGTGACCAGGCAGAAACTGATTTATTGAGTGTCAATTAACCCCTGGCCACATGCTGGAAGTGGCTTGGCTGGGAATCCTCACGACTGCGTGTACAAACCAGGGTGAGCAAACAAAGCAACCAGCATGTGATCACCGGGTGTATACTGTGTAACTGGATTCGTTGAGGGGATTCTAATCCCTCCCCAGTCTATTTCAGTGTGTGTTAACTGGGATCCTAGTGTTTAACATACAGGATTCGTTGAGGGGATTCCAATCCTTCCCCAGTCTATTTCAGTGTGTGTCAGGGAGAAGGTTCCTGGAGCGAGACCTCCCTTATAGTGGGAGCAGAGCTTGGCCGCTGTTTTGCCCACCTTTTGTTTTCTTAGCTGCATTTGTAAAAGTGTTTTGTTTTGCCTTTTTGTGTTACTGTGGCAGGGCAGAATCCCTGCTGCTGTAAATAGTATGTGTGGGAATGTAAGGTTGGAAGTGATGGGGTTAAATCTACCCCTGCCATTCCCCAGTTAGGTAATTGGTGTTAATTGGGGAGTTGCCACATGTAAAAAAAAGGAGCCTGAAATCCTTTGTTTGAGGAAGGGAGTTTGGTGAGTGTTGTGTTTGTGTGTTTGGTTGGTATTATTGTATAACTTTATAGTGAAGGCTAATGCCCAGCCTACAAATGTCTTTTGTTTGAACCTTTATTTTGGCCCTTGTGCCTGTTCATTTGTTCCAGTGGTTTTTTGGGGTTTTTTTGGGGGGGGGGGTTGGTTTAATAAATGTGCACTCTAACGTTTAAACTGCATCTTTCTGTCTCTAGATCTCTTTCCTGCTGGTAACAGCCTGGGCCGTGTCGCTACCCTGTCACAGTTACACTTGATGTATGTCTGCCTGTGCTCTACTCACATGGTTATTTTGTTTGTAAATATAACCTGTGCGCCTGCGTGGCATGTCAACCACAACTTCTGTGTCTCTCCTGTCTGTCAACGGATACCCATACCCCTTTGTGACAGGATGGCTGAGTGGGTGATGTCACAGAACAGGAAGTGGAAGTGAGTCACCAATGCGCTCTTTTCTTTATTGTGAATACAACAATAGAAAATCTGAAAGCTCACAAAGCAAAATAACAGTTCAAACAAAACCAAACAAGTATTGTGCTGGTCTTAACCCAGCACGTGTAAAAATTTTGTTTTTAAACTGTCTGTGCTCTCCACTCTCTCGTTCCTGCTCTCCACTCTGAATAACCCCCCACCAACATAGACAAAGACAAGCTTATATACACATTGCCATCTCCTAATTAGTAATCACTTAATCAATTCGGAGACAGCCACAATGCGCAGGTTTAGAGGGATGGGGCTTTAACCCCTTCCACGCTGCCAAACAATACCAAACATCAGTCGTATGAAATAACCACCAAACAATGCATTTAAACCATAACCATACATGTAGACGCAGGGCTCTGCACTGCTGCTCGCTATTACAGACCCATAATAAAATGAGCACTGATCAGTTTCCATCTGTACCGTTCCCAGATGGCAGCAGCATGTGGAAATGACACTTGCCAGATCGAATATGACAGGTTCTACTGTATTTGCACACATGAGTATGCGGTAGTGTTAAAGATCATTCAATAAAGATTTTCAAGTCTTTTCATTGCAACACATTTAACCCAACGTGAGCTTCCATCATCTAGCACCTAGAGACAGGCCATTGTCTGCCGCAGCTGAATGTTACATCCATAAGTTAATACAAGCGGTTAAACAGCCCAGTGGTGTCTAAATGAGTGGAAGCCACAAGGAGGCTGGCGTCTTGCACAGTGCCTGCAGCCAATCTCATTTGAATTGCAATGACTACGGGAATCTGTTACCTGGAAGCTTTCACCTTTTTTGTCGGTACAAGTCTGCTTTTGTGGTTTGTGGTTTGAGTAAAATGTTGAGATTTTGCTTTCTATTTCACATGGCCATTTCTTGTTGTATTGCTGGAGTTTTTGGTTAATGGTAAAAATTCCTTTCCTTTCAACTAACCCATAATTCCTATTTTTCTATTTCCTCCATCTAGCAACTACTATGTCCCGTACTGTACATCCTTAATACAGCCTCTACTTCTCACAGGGACAATATTATTCATAAACATCACAAATTCATTGTATTGTTTGATTACAAATAAATATCGTTATGTAACATTACCCAAAATGCCCCATTATCTTTAACTGATTTATTTGCACTATTTGCATTTTGCATTTTAATAATTTGACACATTGGATCCATTTACAGCACAAACAGAGGTAGCACACTATGACTGTAGCGCTATTATTCCCTTGACCCTGTCCTTTTTACAAGTTGTGACAGGATTGAAAGGATTCCCTGTCATAATTCGCCCTCTTGACCACAGGCAGCGCTGTGTAGGGTTGACCGTGATTGGGTCAGGAGGCTGAACTCTGACCATACAGGAAGTTCCGGGTCAGGCGGCCATCTTGGCCCAAGGTGGAACCATGCGGCCGTCAGGTCCCATCATTGCAATCAGCTGTGCTGTTCTCATCGATTGGCTGACGTGAGGCAGCGTGCTGATTGCAGGGGTGGGACTTGACAGTATTTAAGCAGTATGGTTTTGCCATTCGGCTACCTGTCCTGAACTGAAAACATGTGCTGTGCTTTGTTGTTTTGTTTTTATCAAACTGCTGTAATTCACAGAAGCTTGAAACTTTGGGAAACTTTGGTGGATTACAGCAGTGAGGAAAACCCAGGACAAGCCAGTAATCCGTGGAAGGGAGCCAAAAGGCGGTGAGAGGAAACCCACTGCAGTAGCACGGAGAAACACAGTGCTTCCTTTGTTGTTGTTTTTGTAACAGAGACGTTTTTGTTTATTCTTTTCATTTGAAGCCTGAGTTTATCATTGCTGGTATTCCAGGTGGTTTTCTTGTTTATTTTCTGCAATGCTAGACTTTTTCTATTTTTGTTTGTTAAAATAAAATCCTGCCTGTTACCATTGATGGTACAGGGCTCCAAGGACTAAACGACACTTCCGGATCCTGTGTGCTGTCATTTCTGGTCCTTCCCTAAAGCTCCACCCACTACCCTCTCACACAAGTGCAGTGCCACTGGGTGTCATTTTATGGTAATTAAGGATTACCATATGTAGGATATCACGCATCATAGGAATGTACCAATAGTTAAACATGCATTGCATTTAAAAGGGTGTTTACAACAGCTTTGTAAGGTATAAGAATGATATTACAGAAGCACTCCTATTTTTTTCACCTAATCTTGTCCATCCAGGTTTACAGTCAATGTAACTGGAGCGTTCTTCTGGTCACCCTGTTTTTTATATCTCCAAGGGTGGTTAAAAGTAATTATTTGTTAAATGTTTCTATTAAGATTCCCTCATAGCACAAAGGAGATTCCTTAATGGGGCAGCAGTGTGGAGTAGTGGTTAGGGCTCTGGACTCTTGACCGGAGGGTCGTGGGTTCAATCCCCGGTGGGGGACACTGCTGCTGTACCCTTGAGCAAGGTACTTTACCTAGATTGCTCCAGTAAAAACCCAACTGTATAAATGGGTAATTGTATGTAAAATAATGTGATATATGTATAATGTGATATCTTGTAACAATTGTAAGTCGCTCTGGATAAGGGCGTCTGCTAAGAATTAAATAATAATAATAATAATAATGATTCCTTGTGCCAACATGCTACCGCTACTACTAATTCAATTGAAGTTTATATTTGCCCAGCATAGCGATTCACTACACTACATCATCATAATCACTACAACATCATAATCACTACAACATCATAATTATTACATCATCAGAATCATTACATCATCAGAATCACTACATTACATCATCAGAATCACTACACTACATCATCAGAATCACTACACCATCAGAATCACTACATCATCAGAATCACTACGTCATCAGAATCAGTACATCATCAGAATCACTACACTACACCATCAGAATCAATTCATCATCAGAATCACTACACTACCCCATCAGAATCACTACATCATCAGAATCACTACACCATCAGAATCACTACACTACACCATCAGAACCACTACACCATCAGAATCACTACACCATCAGAATCACTACACTACACCACCAGAATCACTACAATATACCATCAGAATCACTACACTACACCATCAGAATCACTACACTACACCATCAGAATCACTACACCATCAGTATCACTACATCATCAGAATCACTACACTATACCATCAGAATCACTACACCATCAGAATCACTACACTACACCATCAGAATCACTACACTACACCATCAGAATCACTACACCATCAGAATCACTACACTAGAAATCGTACATACTGTTTATGAACGATGATGTAATGGTGACATTAGACACCCATTTGAAGCTTTTTTAAACAATTTACCAAATTACATCTTCAAAGGCTCCAACAACCAATCAGAGATGGTTTTATATACTTTCAAAACGAAAGTAAATTTAGACAGACAGAAAACTTGATGAGTGAGTTTTATTTTATTTATTTTTTTGTAGGGAGATGTGGCGATCACAAGTACAAGCTTACCAGAAATCACACTCAATCATCCAAAATGTTTATAAATTCAAAAATAAATGAAGTAAATATGAACTGTAGTGAAATATTCATAGAATAAACTTCATGGATGACTCTCCAATCAAAATGCATTTCACTAAAGCCCCAGGCTGAGGTGCAGTATTTCAGTAGCTTAGGTTTCAGTTTAATTACTGTATATACCATGATTTTAAAGTGCAGCATTACCGCAGAGCATACTAAATTGCTTTTCATAACCAAGAATGCTTACCGACCCGAAAGAAAAAATATTTTCTTTTACAGAATATGTTGATGAGTTGACAGATCTATCTGATGACGAACTTCTTCACATTACGCACCCGTCAAACAATTTGGTGTAAAATGAAAACCGGACACGGTATTTATATCACTGATACTTTTACAGTTTGTAGGTAGGAGATCACTAAATTACACTTATTGAGACATTTAAAAAAAAAAAATTGAGTACATTTTAAAACTTATTTTGTACTTTCAAACTAGGTAATCGTAGGGTATATTTCATCATAGAGTGAAAACGTTATTCTCTAATAATCTTTTAATAATCTTTTTGTTCAGCTATTTAGAACACTATAATACTGTATACTTTATACAAGCCGAAAGTCATGTTATGCTAGTCAGACCTCAAACAGGTAGAACATTCACCGGAGCAGAACACGTGGGGACATGTAATTCTATATTTTTTAGAACCCCACTACCAGGGGTGAAATTATGCCGGTACTCACCGGTACTGGGTACCGGGATTTATTTTATCTGCTTTTTGACTCCTCTCTTCAACCTTATCTCAACCAGAGCTGCTATCCAGATTTCATTCAGCACAGTTTGCATTCTGATTCCTCATACTGCTTCTGTTTCGGTTAGCATTTATGCCCATTTTGCTTTGTGTCAGTGCTCATTGGTTGACCAACCAGAGAAGACTTGAAAAAGCAGTATGGATTAATATTCTTTTCTTTAGTGAGGAAAAACTATCTGAATATTCAAATGAACATTGCTGCACATGATTGTGAAGATAAAAATCCACATCAATGTCTGCAATAAATGACATAGTTGATAAATATTAGAAGTATCATAATTTGTTTTGCCTTGCACCGGTTTACCACCTTGTTTGAATTTGCGCTAGTTTAGGCATGTGATGTGTCGGACAGTAGGGGTGCAGGATCAACAAATTAAAGTGCTTCTTACAAGGTCAATGTTACGTGGTTTTTTTCTTTGTACAGCCCCCTTTTCTACATGTATTTTGAGTTTTCACTCATGTGTACGTCATGCATTTTGAGTTTTCACTCGTGTGTACATCATGTATTTTGAGCTTTCCCTCGTGTGCACATCATGTATTTTGAGCTTTCCCTCGTGTGTACATCATGCATTTTGAGTTTTCACTCGTGTGTACGTCATGAATTTTGAGTTTTCACTCGTGTGTACATCATGTATTTTGAGCTTTCCCTCATGTGTACATCATGTATTTTGAGCTTTCCCTCGTGTGTACATCATGTATTTTGAGTTTTCACTCGTGTGTACGTCATGCATTTTGAGTTTTCCCTCGTGTGTACATCATGTATTTTGAGCTTTCCCTCGTGTGTACGTCATGTATTTTGAGTTTTCACTCGTGTGTACGTCATGCATTTTGAGTTTTCACTCGTGTGTACATCATGTATTTTGAGCTTTCCCTCGTGTGTACATCATGTATTTTGAGCTTTCCCTCGTGTGTACGTCATGTATTTTGAGTTTTCACTTGTGTGTACGTCATGCATTTTGAGTTTTCCCTCGTGTGTACATCATGTATTTTGAGCTTTCCCTCGTGTGTACGTCATGTATTTTGAGTTTTCACTCGTGTGTACGTCATGCATTTTGAGTTTTCACTCGTGTGTACATCATGTATTTTGAGCTTTCCCTCGTGTGTACGTCATGTATTTTGAGTTTTCACTGTGTGTACGTCTAAAAAAGGCAGAAGTAAACCACAGTAATTCTACATTATATTAAATATTTGAGGGGTATTTCAGCCCCTATTGTGCATTGTTTGACTTAGACCTTTTTGTATAATGTTTTCATCGTACAGTTGTTTTTTTATACATATTCTTTTACAGCATCATTCTTTTTTTAGGATATCTTGAAACAAAAAGCGCAACTGTACAGTGATACACGCAGAGGGTACAAAGCTTTCAGTATTTTCAGCTTGTTTGTTTATGGTGAATTGGTTATATTTTATCAGTTATTTTGGAATAACAATTATTATAGTTACACAATTATTGTTTTGAGATTCAGCTTTTATTAGGGAGCTCCCCTAAATCCCTTGTTTAGAAAGATGCAGGGTATTAATGCTTGTGACAGAGTAGCCATCTGCTGTGTGGGTGTGTGCATTCGCTGCTGAGTGACAGGCAGGAGAGATCGAGGCAGAGGTTGAAGCTGATACATCCCTCAGGCAACAGGATTTATTTACATATCAAGTCAACACACTGAACACCTCACGTGACACTACCAGCAATGGCAGCGCATGGAGCACATACAACACAGTGTATGAAAACTTTGGTTGGATCTACAATATCTGAACTAATCTTCTCTGTTCAATAATAAACTAACGTTGCTGAAGAGCTTGATCATGGAGGATAAATGGTTTGGGCGGATATGTGATGGGCGAATACACTGTAATATGTTGCATTTCAAATGAAAAAAAAAATAAATTAACTTATCAGTAGAAAAATGTGTAAATAAAGTGCTGTGTTATTTTAACTGTGAAACAATTATTATACTAAAATACATTAGGAATGTGCCAATAATTAAGAAACATCTTTTCAATCAGTTAATTAAACACTGGATTGTCGAAAACCATTCATTATATTAAATTAAGATCTGCCCCTTGTTATGCAGGTGTCCAATCATTAGTGATCAGAGGCGGGACATACATATGACAGTGTAAGCAGTGTAAGAATAGCTGATTTTCCTGCAATATTATTATAGAGATTATTGAGAATTATATTGAGAACTTCGAAGTAATATTTCAAATTGCTTTTTACACATTCTTTTTAAATGTCATCAGACAACAGAAACATCTAGTCGATTTGGTTACGAATCAATTTTCAAGAAGAACTTTCTCAGAAAAATTGGAGATCGTTAAAAAAGGGAGATATACACCACAAATACCCGAACCGACACATTCAAATCATGAAAGGTATCTGTGGCTTACTGGTTACATTTTTTTCCCTACCACTATGAAAAAAATTGAGTGATTAATTAATTTGTAAAAATGTATTTCCAGTTTATTAGTGTTTTTTAACTAATGAACTTTCCTATCTCTATTTATAGCAACAATGCCATAGCTATTAATTAATATGTTTTTTAATTGACATCAGCAGCAGTTGCAGTTTTAGTCTGTAACCTGTTTTTTTGTAACATCTCATAGTTTCAATAAACAATGTTAGCAGTTCTACAGAGAAGCAGCCCTAACTCCTGCTGCAATGCAAACAGCTTTTTAGCATATGTTGAAAGCGTTTCATTTTTGTATTTTAGTGTTTTATAGAGGCACAGATTTTTTACAAAATGTTGATATATTCAGTTATGTTAGACCTAAAGATAGTAGTTATTTTGAAGATAAATTGCAGAATTCCAATCCTTTCTTATTTATTTGCTTCATATCTGTTTGGTGGAACACATGTGAAATGTGGCGTGTGTCCAGGCACTTTTACAGAAAAACATGAGCATCAATTGCTACCAGACGATCATCTTTGTACTGGAATAATGTGCTCCAGTGAGAGCTGAACAACTTGACTTCCAAAGGAAATGTATTGAATTGGCTTTAGAAAGTGACCCAAAGCAAAACACTTCGGCCCTTCTCCAAAATCAGTTGCAACACATTATTCAGTGCTAAAGAAGTCTCTATCAGCTAACCTAACTGTGTAACTATTGCACATGTCCACTCTTCTATATTGCTTACAGTGAATAATTTCCCCCCTCACTACAATTACAGTTTAGCAGGTGCCTCCATTCTTGCTCTATTTCCTAATATGGGCCAAGCTTTTTCGATTAAAAACTTTAGACTCATTTGCTGAGGTGCAGCTTGGGTGTCTTTTACATAGTCCAGCAAGAATTGTAGGATTCATATGCCCACAAAGGCTCCCAGTCCATTACACTTTTAGCAAGATGTAAAGTCAGGTGCACATTGTAACTAACATCTTGAAGGCCATATAGTTCCTCCATTGACTTAACAAAACATCTAAAGATCCTCTCACAATGAGCAAGTTTCTCTGAATCAATACTTTCACCTAGACAATAACCAAGCCTGCCATCAACGTGCTTTCCAGTACTTGTGTACTGTCTCTGAGCGTGGTACATGAGAGATGTTGCATGGTGGCTTGATAGAAAGAAGTCTTCTATCAATCATGCTAACCATACTTCCAAGATAATATTTTTCATTGTGGTATTGAGTATCAAACCACAATTTTGCCATTTCCCTAGTTACTCCTAGCAATACACAATGCATATAGTCAGGTACAAAATTATCAATGAGGTCAAAACTGGGTATAAGAGTGAGACCTTTCACACCATTGACTGGCTTTCCTTCCTTGAGAGCATGTTTGTCATTTTCTAATGTTTCCCAAGTGGTTTGTACATAACTGTCCCTATTGTATGGATAGACTTGCATTGCCTTTTCCCTTTGATACTACTTTACCACTGTCTTGGCAGAAGCCACAACCATACAGCCAATGATACTGCCCCATGTTCTGAAGCATAGGACATGCTACACTGCTACAGTAGTAAGAACATTTGAAAAGATTTTCTTGCCAGTTGACTGATCTGTCCAACTCAGGCCTTCAGTTGCAAGGTTTTTACATTCATCTACAAAAGGCTGGAGGAACACAGTCATATCAGGTTTGTTGCTTCCAAACCACAGTGATGCCAGTAAAATGTGGCTTTCTTTAGGAGGAATTTCATTTAGTACACAGAGAGCAGGCCACACAGTGAAAGAGGATGATTAATACAGGGAGCCCCTCACAACTGAAACTAAGCGAGAATACATTGCAGGAATCCGGAACCCCGTGGCATTCTAAATGAGGCTTTATTAGAACATTTTCAAATGGTTTCTCATACCCATTTTGCACAAATCTTGGATACCTTACCTAAAGGAAACATTAGGTAGTCCAAGATTAGCTAATTGGGGTCTATAAAACCAGTCATGTGTAATCTTAGCCTAACTTCCTTAGATTTGTGTTTTATACAACACATATTCACGATGCAACCTAACTTTCTGTTTGCCTTTTTTAATTTCCCTCACAAGCTTTAGTTGATCAAACCCCTCTCGCTCTGTGTCAATACCATTCATTTTGTACTGGTATTCTTCTGTAACAGGGACCCTATTCCGTCAATGGTTTCTCAGCCACATGCGTGCGTCTGCAGGAAAGAGCCTGACGCTCCGGCTTGTGTACAGGGAATGGCAGCTGGGGATTGGCTGGCTGCAGCTCCCTGACTGGTCAGCGTATCCCAGTGCAGCGTCTCAACTGCACATGCATTTCCACTGCTCTACCCCACTTTATGAACGGCAGCAACCTGGAACTGCAACAATTCATAAACAGGAAATATTGAAAATAAATCTCAGGTGCCTGTGTGGCGTTGCAAAGTCAGCTTTCCTGTGTCTCTCCCTTTTGTCAGTGGATACCCACAACCCTCTTCTGCACCTACATTTTGTACCAAATAAGCAGTGCTTTTCTATAGATGTGCAAAACCTACTGTAGTAAAACCTTTGTCTAGACCCAATCTAGTTAATTTACATTGATTTCTTCCGATGAAAAACGGAAGCAAAATTTGCACTGAAGCAAACAGAACACAAATAAGTCCCAGTATGTAATTTGCAATGTTCTAATCTAAATCATGAACTGAAATCTTTTTTGACCCTGACTGATAATAATAAATGATCACAACATAATTTTGAAAAGGAGGACAGTACTGCATTTGGCCTCTTTCCCTTCACATCCATGAACAGTAGATTTTGAAAAAGCAGACACTGGAATGTTCTTTTTATATTTAAACTGTAAAATGCCATAAGCTATTAATGAGTCAGTAAAGCCAAGCTATGCCGGGCATGTGGTCCTCAATACAGAGAGGAGGGCAAAGGATATCCACAGGCTTACCTGGTGTTAAAAACCGTGTCTCTCTTAAAGGACACCCCATTCTTTAAATTTGGTTGAAAAAGAAAAAAAAGTGGAGCTAGACACAGAATCATTTGTAATGACCTTCCTATCCCTGGGGATCCCAGGATAAACCGAGAAGCCAGTTTCCACATTTATCTCAGACAAAAACAACTGTCTTTTTCACAGACATGCATATAAAAAACTCTAAGGGTAATACAATGGAAGTCTGCCCAAAAATGAAAGGGAGAAGACGCTGGTAAAACTAGCAAGAAACAACCTTTGCCTAATTCCAAGTTTCATGCCAGTTTTATAACATTTACATTGATTTGTCCTTGCTGATAATAATAACTAATCACTAAACACAAAGTATACATTTTGGAATGTGACAACTAATTCAAAATAATTCCTGTGAGATCATTCTGAAAAGAATTTGGCCCCTTCCTTACTTTCAAACCTCCATCAGTTCACTTGGGGCCAGAGACTGATTTGAACCCAGGCCTCTGAGGAGAAAGCCCTGTTTTGTACTGGGTAGCTACGAATGCCGCAGTACACACCTCCTCCTGCTGTGTGTCTGAATAAACACTTTGATTCAGCTACAAGCCCTTGACAGCATTCTCTCTCTCCAACACACTGATCTCATAGTGATACCATTGCCAAGCCCAACACAGCCATATTGAAGCCAGTCTCCCTAGATGCTCCTCTCAGCCCTGCCTCTGGCATGGGTTAAGAATACCTTTCCAATAGTTTTTGGCTATTCTGTTGGTCAGCCTTTAGAATGACCAAAACAGACTTAAGTGCTTTTTATTTTTTATTAAACAAAATAAAAGATTTAAACAAAACAAAACACTTTTGTAAAGAAATGGCTCGATAGCCAAAACAAACAGACAGACACAAAACACGGAAGCAAACAAGTACCATGCTGGTTTTAAAGCCAGCACTTGTAGCAATTGTTATTGATATAGTTTTAGTTCTCTTTCACTCACCTTCCACCTCTGAACACCCAACCACGAGTGAGCGATCCGTTCTTCTTTTCTGCTGCTATGCCTGGGCTCGATTGCTTGTTAAATCATTAAATCAGGCCCAGACACAGTCTGCACGTGAAGTGATTTGGCAGTGACCTAAAACACCTGTGCACACCAAACATTCATTTTAAATAAGAACAACATATAAGACAAAATAAACAAAATACGTACAGGGGCAGGGTGTACCCCGCCATACATGTAATAAAAGTGCTTACCCTACAATACTGAAACACAATTAACCTCACATACGGGTCTTATTTCATTTTAGTAAAATCAATTTAAAGTAATAACACAGTACTGGGGCTCCCGAGTGGCATATCTAGTAAAGGCACTCCGCGTGGAGTGCAGGATGTGTCCTATAGCCTGGAGGTCGCCAGTTCGAATCCAGG